>NC_069506.1:351328517-351543656 GCF_027579735.1 Bombina bombina | reverse complement strand
AAACACATAAATATAATGTATATACCATAGTAACACATAATATTTATGTATATACATATAGTAACAACATAAATATATATGTATATACAATATTAAACACATAAATATATATGTATATACACATAGTAACACATAAATATATATGTATATACACTAATAACACTAAATATATATTATATATATGTTATACACAGTAACACATAAATATATATATATATGTATATACACATAGTAAACACATAAATACATATGTATATACACTATACTAACACATAAATATATATGTATATACACATAGTAACACATAAATATTTATGTATATACATATAGTAACACATAATATTATGTATATACACATATTAACACATAAATATTAATGTATATACACATAGTAACACATAAATATTATATGTATATACACATAATAACAATAAATATATATATATGTATATACACATAGTAACACATAATATATATATATGTATATACACATAGTAACACATAAATACATATGTATATACACATATAACACATAAATTATATATGTATATACACATAGTAACAATAAATATATATGTATATGCACATAGTAAACACATAAATATATATATGTATATACACATAGTAACACATAAATACATATGTATATACACATACTAACACATAAATATATATGTATATACACATACTAAACATAAATATATATGTATATACACATAGTAACACATAAATATATATGTATATACACATAGTAACGCATAAATATATATGTATATACACATAGTAACACATAAATATTATATGTATATACACATAGTAACACATAAATATATATGTATAGACATAATAAACACATAAATTATATATTCTGTATATACACATATAACACATAAATTATATATGTATATACACACATAATAACACATAAATATATATGTATATACACATAGTAACACATAAATATATATTTATATACACATAGTAACACAAATATATATGTATATACACATAGTAACACATAAATATTTATGTATTTACACCATAAACATAAATATTATGTATATACACATAGTAATACATAAATATATATGTATATACACATAGTAACACATAAATATATGTTATACACATAGTAACACATAATATATATGTATATACAAATACTAACACATAAATATATATGTATATACACATAGTAACACATAAAATTATATGTATATACACATAGTAACACATAAATATATATGTATATACACATAGTAACACATAAATATATATGTATATACATATAGTAAACACATAATATATATATGTATATACACATAGTAACACATAAATATATATGTATATACACATAGTAACACATAAATACATATGTATATACACATACTAACACATAAATATATGTATATACACATACTAACACATAAATATATATGTATATACACATAGTAACACATAAATATATATGTATATACACATAATAACACATAAATATATTGTATATACACATAGTAACACATAAATATATGTATATACATATAGTAACACATAAATATATATGTATATACACATAGTAACACATAAATATATATGTATATACACATAGTAACACATAAAACATATGTATATACACATACTAACACATAAATATATATGTATATACACATAGTAACACATAAATATATATGTATATGCACATAGTAACACATAATTATATATATATGTATATACACATAGTAACACATAAATACATATGTATATACACATACTAACACATAAATATATATGTATATACACATACTAAACATAAATATATATGTATATACACATAGTAACACATAAATATATATGTATATACACATAGTAACGCATAAATATATATGTATATACACATAGTAACACATAATATATATGTATATACACTAGTAAACACATAATATATATGTATATACACATAATAACACATAAATATATATGTACTGTATATACACATACTAACACATAAATATATATGTATATACACATAGTAACACATAAATATATATGTATATACACATAGTAACACATAAATATATATGTATATACACATAGTAACACATAAATATATATGTATATACACATAACACATAAATATATATGTATATACACATAGTAATACATAATATATATGTATATACACATAGTAACACATAAATATATATGTTATAACATAGTAACAATAATTATATATGTATATACAAATACTAAACACATAAATTATATATGTATATACACATAGTAACACATAAATATATATGTATACACATAGTAACACATAAATATATATGTATATACACATAGTTACACATAAATATATATGTATATACACATAGTAACACATAAATATATATGTATATACAATATACTAACACATAAATATATATGTATATACACATAGTAACACATAAATATATATGTATATACACATAGAACACATAAATATATATGTATATACACATAGTAACACATAAATATATATGTATATACACATAGTAACACATAAATATATATGTATATACACATAGTAACACATAAATATATATGTATATACACATAGTAACACATAAATATTATGTATATACATATAGTAACACATAAATATATATGTATATACACATAGTAACACATAATATATATATGTATACACATAGTAACACATAAATACATATGTATATACACATACTAACACATAATATATATATATAACACATACTAACACATAAATATATATGTATATACACATAGTAACACATAAATATATATGTATATACACATAATAACACATAAATATATATGTATATACACATAGTAACACATAAATATATATGTATATACAAATACTAACACATAAATATTTATGTATATACACATAGTAACACATACAATATATATGTATATACACATAGTAACACATAAATATTATATGTATATACATATAGTAACACATAAATATATATGTATATACACATAGTAAACACTAAAATATTATATATGTATATACACATAGTAACACATAAATAATATGTATATACACATACTAAAACAATAAATATATATGTATATACACATAGTAACACATAAATATATATGTATATGCACATAGTAACACATAAATTATATATGTATATACACATAGTAACACATAAATATATGTATATACACATACTAACACATAAATATATATGTATATACAATACTAAAAACATAAATATATATGTATATACACATAGTAACACATAAATATATATGTATATACACATAATAACACATAAATATATATGTATATACACATAGTAACACATAAATATATATGTATATACACACAAAAACACATAAATATATATGTATATACACATAGTAACACATACATATATATGTATATACACATAGTAACACATAAATATATATGTATATACACATACTAAAACACATAAATATATATGTATATACACATAGTAACACATAAATATATATGTATATACACATATAACACATAAATATATATGTATATACACATACTAACAAATATATATGTATATACACATAGTAACACATAAAATATATATGTATATACACAGTAACACATAAATACATATGTATTATACACATACTAACACATAAATATATATGTATATACACATAGTAACACATAAATATATATGTATATGCACATAGTAACACATAATATATATATATATATGTATATACACATAGTAACACATAAATACATATGTATATACACATACTAACACATAAATATATATGTATATACCATAGTAACACATAAATATATATGTATATGCACATAGTAACACATAAATATATATATGTATATACACATAGTAACACAAATAATATATATGTATATACACATAGTAACACATAAATATATGTATATACACATAGTAACACATAAATATATATATGTATATACACACGTAACAAACATAAATTTATATGTATATACATAGTAACACATAAATATATATGTATATACACATAGCTAACACATAAATATATATATGTATATACACATAGTAACACATAAATATATATGTATATACACATAGTAACATAAAATATATATGTATAAACACATAGTAACAGCATAACTATATATGTAATATACACATACTAACACATAAATATATATGTTATACACATACTAACACATAAATATATATGTTTACAACATACTAACACATAAAATATATAGTATATACACATAATAACACATAAATATATGTATATACACATAATAACACATAAATATATATGTATATACACATAATAACACATAAATATATATGTATATACACATATCACCATAACTATATATGTATACACATACTAACACATAAATATATGTATATACACATAGCAACACATAACTATATATGTATACACATAGCAACACATAACTATATATGTATATATACATAATAACACATAAATATAATATGTATATATACACATAATAACACATAAATATTATGTATATACACATACTAACACATAAAATATATATGTATATACACATACTAACACATAAATATATATGTATACACACATACTAACATAAATATATATGTATATACACATAGCTAACACATAAACTATATATGTATATACACACATAGTAACACATAAATATATATGTATATACACATACTAACACATAAATATATATGTATATAACACATAGTAACACATAAATATATAATGTATATACACATAGTAACACATAAATATATATGTATATACACATAGTAACACATAATATATATGTATAATACACATAGTAACACATAAAATATATGTATATACACTATAACACATAAATATATACTGTATATACACATAGTAAACACATAAATATATATGTATATACACATAGTAACACATAAATATATATGTATATACACATAGTAACACATAAATATATATGTATATACACATATTAACACATAAATTTATATGTATATACACATACTAACACATAAATATATATGTATATACACATAGTAAACATCATAAATATATATGTATATACAATAGTAACACATAAATAATTATGTATATACACATAGTAACACATAAAATATATATGTATATACACATAACACATAAATATATATGTATATACACATAGTAATACATAAATTATATATGTATATACACATGAGTAAACACATAAATATATATGTATATACAAATAGTAACACATAAATATATCTACTGTATATACACATAGTAACACATAAATATATATGTATATACACTACTAACAACATAAATATATATGTATAATACACATAGTAAACATAATTATATATGTATATACACATAGTAACACATAAACTATATATGTATATACACTATAGTAACACATAAAATATATATGTATATACACATAGTAACACATAAATATATATGTATATACACATAGTAACACATAAATATATATGTATATACACATAGTAACACATAAATATATATGTATATACACACAGTAACACATAAATATAATGTATATACACATAGCTAACACATAAATATATATGTATATCACATAGTAACACATAAATATATATGTATATACACATATTAACACATAAATAATATGTATATACACATAGTAACACATTAAATATATATGTATATACAAATACTAACACATAAATATATATGTATATACACATACGTAACAGCATAACTATATATTATGTATATACACATAGTAACGCATAAATATATATGTATATACACATACTAACACATAAAATATCTATGTATATACACATACTAACACATAAATATTTATGTATATACACATAGTAACACATAAATATAATGTATATACACATAGTAACGCATAAATATATATGTATATACACATAGTAACACATAAATATAGTATGTATATTCACATACTAACCATAAATATATATGTATATACACATAGTAACACATAAATATATATGTATATACACATAGTAACACATAAATATATATGTATATACACATAGTAACACCAAATATATATGTATATACATATAGTAATACATAAATATATATGTATAATACACATGTAACACATAAATATATTGTATATACACATACTAACACATAAATATATATGTATATACACATTAACACATAAATATATGTATATACAATAATAACACATAAATATATATGATATACACATAGTAACCCATAAATATATATGTATATACACATAGTAAACGACATAAAGTATATTATGTATATACACATAGTAACACATAAATATATATGTACTATACACATAGTAACACATAAATACATATGTATATAGCACATACTAACACATAAATATATATGTAGATACACATACTAACACATAAATATATATGTATATACACATAGTAACACATAAATATTATGTATATACACATAGTAACACATAAATATATATGTATATACACATAGGTAAACACATAAATATATATGTATATACACATAGTAACACATAAATATATATGTATATACACATATAACACATAAATATATATGTATATACACATAGTAACACATAAATATATATGTATATACACATAGTAACACATAAATACATATGTATATAAACATAATAACACATAATATATATATGTATATACACATACTAACACATAAATATATATGTATATACACATAGTAACACATAAATATATATGTATATACACATAGTACACACATAAATATATATGTATATACACATAGTAACACATAAATATATATGTATATACACATAATAACACATAAATTATATATGTATATACACAAGTAACACATAAATATATATGTATATACACATAGTAACACATAAATACATATGTATATACACATACTAACACATAAATATATATGTATATACACATAGTAACACATAATATATATGTATATACACATAGTAACACATAAATATATAGTATATACACATAGTAACACATAAATATATATGTATAAACACTAGTAAACATAAATATATGTATATACACATACGTAACACATAAATATATATGTATATACAAATAGCTAACACATAAATATATATATGTATATACACATAGTAACACATAAATATATATGTATATACACATAGTAACACATAAATATATATGTATATACACATAGTAACACATAAATATATATGTATATACACATACTAACACATAAATATATATGTATATACACATATAACACATAAATATATATGTATATACACATACTAACACATAAATATATATGTATATACACATAGTAACACATAAATATATATGTATATACACATAGAAACACATAAATATATATGTATATACACATAGTAACACATAAATATATATGTATATACACATAGTAACACATAAATATATATGTATATACACATAGTAACACATAAATATATATGTATATACACATAGTAACACATAAATATATATGTATATACACATAGTAACACATAAATAATATATGTATATACACATAGTAACACATAAATATATATGTATATACAACATACTAACACATAAATATATATGTATATACACATACTAAAACATAAATATATATGTATATACAAAGTAACACATAAATATATATGTATATACACATATTAACACATAAATATATATGTATATACACATACTAACACATAAATATATATGTATATACACATAGTAACACATAAATATAATATATGCTATATAACACAATTAACACATAAATACATATGTATATACACATACTAACACATAAATATATATGTATATACACATACTAACACATAAATATATATGTATATACACATAGTAACACATAAATATATATGTATATACACATAAGTAACACATAAATATAATATGTATATACACATACGTAACACATAACTATATATGTATATACACATAGTAACACATAAATATATATGTATATACATCATAGTAACACATAAATATATTATGTATATACACATAGTAACACATAAATATATATGTATATACACATAGTAACACATAAATATATATGTATATACACATAGTAACACATAAATTACATGTATATACACATAGTAACACATAAATATATATGTATATACACATAGTAACACATAAATATATATGTATATACACATAGTAACACATAAATATATATGTATATACACATAGTAACACATAAATATATATGTATATACACATAGTAACACATAAATATATATGTATATACACATAGTAACCCATAAATATATATGTATATACACATAGTAACACATAAATATATATGTATATACACATAGTAACACATAATATATATGTATATACACATACTAACACATAAATATATATGTATATACACATACTAACACATAAATATATATGTATATACACATAATAACACATAAATATATATGTATATACACATAGTAACACATAAATATATATGTATATACACATAGCAACACATAAATATATATGTATATACACATATAAACACATAAATATTATGTATATACACATAGTAACACATAAATATATATGTATATACACATAGTAACACATAAATATATATGTATATACACATAATAACACATAAATATATATGTATATACACATACTAACACATAAATATATATGTATATACACATAGCAACACATAACTATATATGTATAACACACATAGTAACACATAAATATATATGTATATACACATACTAACACATAAATATATATGTATATACACATATAACACATAAATATATATGTATATACACATAATAACACATAAATATATATATGTATATACACATAGTAACACATAAATATTATATGTATATACACATAGTAACACATAAAATATATATGTATATACACATAGCTAACACATAAATAGTATATGTATATACACATAGTAACACATAAATATATAGGTATATACACATAGTAACACATAATATATATAAGTATATACACATAGTAACACATAAATATATATGTATATACACATACTAACACATAAATATATATGTATATACACATACTAACACATAAATATATATGTATATACACATAGTAACACATAAATATATATGTATATACACATAGTAACACATAAATATATATGTATATACACATAGTAACACATAAATATATATGTATATACACATAGTAACACATAAATATATATGTATATACACATATAACACATAAATATATATGTATATACACATAGTAACACATAAATATATATGTATATACACATAGTAACACATAAATATATAAGTATAGTAACACATAAATATATATGTATATACACATAATAACACATAAATATATATGTATATATATGTAACACATAAATATATATGTATATACACATAATAACACATAAATATATATGTATATAAGTATAGTAACACATAAATATATATGTATATACACATAATAACACATAAATATATATGTATATAAGTATAGTAACACATAAATATATATGTATATACACATAGTAACACATAAATATATATGTATATACACATAATAACACATAAATATATATGTATATACACATAGTAACACATAAATATATATGTATATACACATAGTAACACATAAATATATATGTATATACACATAGTAACACATAAATATATATGTATATACACATAGTAACACATAAATATATATGTATATACACATAGTAACACATAAATATATATGTATATACACAAGAGTAAAACATAAATATATATGTATATACACATACTAACACATAAATATATATGTATATCACATAAGTAACACATAAATATATATGTATATACACATAGTAACACATAAATATATATGTATATACACATAGTAACACATAAATATATATGTATATACACATAGTAACACATAAATATATATGTATATACACATAGCTAACACATAAATATATATGTATATACACATAGTAAACACATAAATATATATGTATATACACATAGTAACACATAAATATATATGTATATACTCATACTAACACATAAATATATATGTATATACAACTAGTAACACATAAATATATATGTATATACACATAGTAACACATAAATATATATGTATATACACATAGTAACACATAAATATATATGTATATACACATAGTAACACATAAATATATATGTATATACACATAGTAACACATAAATATATATGTATATACACATAGTAACACATAAATATATATGTATATACACATAGTAACACATAAATATATATGTATATACACATAGTAGACACATAAATATATATGTATATACACATAGTAACACATAAATATATATGTATATACACATAGTAACACATAAATATATATGTATATACACATACTAACACATAAATATATATGTATATACACATAATAACACATAAATATATATGTATATACACATAATAACACATAAATATATATGTATATACACATAGTAACACATAAATATATATGTATATACACATAATAACACATAAATATATATGTATATACACATAGTAACACATAAATATATATGTATATACACATAGTAACACATAAATATATATGTATATACACATAGTAACACATAAATATATATGTATATACACATAGTAACACATAAATATATATGTATATACACATAGTAACACATAAATATATATGTATATACACATAGTAACACATAAATATATATGTATATACACATAGTAACACATAAATATATATGTATATACACATAGTAACACATAAATATATATGTATATACACATAGTAAAACATAAATATATATGTATATACACATAATAACACATAAATATATATGTATATACACATAGTAACACATAAATATATATGTATATACACATAATAACACATAAATATATATGTATATACACATAATAACACATAAATATATATGTATATACACATAGTAACACATAAATATATATGTATATACACATAGTAACACATAAATATATATGTATATACACATAGTAACACATAAATATATATGTATATACACATAGTAACACATAAATATATATGTATATACACATAATAACACATAAATATATATGTATATACACATAGTAACACATAAATATATATGTATATACACATAGTAACACATAAATATATATGTATATACACATAGTAACACATAAATATATATGTATATACACATAGTAACACATAAATATATATGTATATACACATAATAACACATAAATATATGTACTGTATATACACATATAACACATAAATATATATGTATATACACATAGTAACACATAAATATATATGTATATACACATATCTAACACATAAATATATATGTATATACACATAGTAACACATAAATATATATGTATATACACATAGTAACACATAAATATATATGTATATACACATAGTAACACATAAATATATATGTATATACACATAGTAACACATAAATATATATGTATATACACATAGTAACACATAAATATATATGTATATACACATACTAACACATAAATATATATGTATATACACATAGTAACACATAAATATATATGTATATACACATAGTAACACATAAATATATATGTATATACACATAGTAACACATAAATATATATGTATATACACATAGTAACACATAAATATATATGTATATACACATAGTAACACATAAATATATATGTATATACACATAGTAACACATAAATATATATGTATATACACATAGTAACACATAAATATATATGTATATACACATAGTAACACATAAATATATATGTATATACACATAGTAACACATAAATATATATGTATATACACATAGTAACACATAAATATATATGTATATACACATAGTAACACATAAATATATATGTATATACACATAGTAACACATAAATATATATGTATATACACATAATAACACATAAATATATATATGTATATACACATACTAACACATAAATATATATATGTATATACACATAGTAACACATAAATACATATGTATATACACATAGTAACACATAAATATATATGTATATACACATAGCTAACACATAAATATATATGTATATACATATAGTAAACACATAAATATTTATGTATATACACATATTAACACATAAATATAATGTATATACACATAGTAACACATAAATATATATGTATATACACATAATAACACATAAATATATATATGTATATACACATAGATAACACATAAATATATATATGTATATACACATAGTAACACATAAAATACATATGTATATACACATACTAACACATAAATATATATGTATATACACATAGTAACACATAAATATATATGTATATGCACATAGTAACACATAAATATATATGTATATACACATAGTAACACATAAAATACATATGTATATACACATACTAACACATAAATATATATGTATATACACATACTAACACATAAACTATATATGTATATACACATAGTAACACATAATATATATGTATATACACATAGTAACGCATAAATATATATGTATATACACATAGTAACACATAAATATATATGTATATACACATAGTAACACATAAATATATATGTATATAGACATAATAACACATAAATATATTACTGTATATACACATACTAACACATAAATATATATGTATATACACACATAATAACACATAAATATATATGTATATACACATAGTAACACATAAATATATATTTATATACACATAGTAACACATAAATATATATGTATATACACATAGTAACACATAAATATATATGTATATACACATAAACACATAAATATATATGTATATACACATAGTAATACATAAATATATATGTATATACACATAGTAACACATAAATATATATGTATATACACATAGTAACACATAAATATATATGTATATACAAATACTAACACATAAATATATATGTATATACACATAGTAACACATAAATATATATGTATATACACATAGTAACACATAAATATATATGTATATACACATAGTAACACATAAATATATATGTATATACATATAGTAACACATAAATATATATGTATATACACATAGTAACACATAAATATATATATGTATATACACATAGTAACACATAAATACATATGTATATACACATACTAACACATAAATATATATGTATATACACATACTAAAACATAAATATATATGTATATACACATAGTAACACATAAATATATATGTATATACACATAATAACACATAAATATATATGTATATACACATAGTAACACATAAATATTTATGTATATACATATAGTAACACATAAATATATATGTATATACACATAGTAACACATAAATATATATGTATATACACATAGTAACACATAAATACATATGTATATACACATACTAACACATAAATATATATGTATATACACATAGTAACACATAAATATATATGTATATGCACATAGTAACACATAAATATATATATATGTATATACACATAGTAACACATAAATACATATGTATATACACATACTAACACATAAATATATATGTATATACACATACTAAAACATAAATATATATGTATATACACATAGTAACACATAAATATATATGTATATACACATAGTAACGCATAAATATATATGTATATACACATAGTAACACATAAATATATATGTATATACACATAGTAACACATAAATATATATGTATATACACATAATAACACATAAATATATATGTACTGTATATACACATACTAACACATAAATATATATGTATATACACACATAATAACACATAAATATATATGTATATACACATAGTAACACATAAATATATATGTATATACACATAGCAACACATAAATATATATGTATATACACATAACACATAAATATATATGTATATACACATAGTAATACATAAATATATATGTATATACACATAGTAACACATAAATATATATGTATATACACATAGTAACACATAAATATATATGTATATACAAATACTAACACATAAATATATATGTATATACACATAGTAACACATAAATATATATGTATATACACATAGTAACACATAAATATATATGTATATACACATAGTAACACATAAATATATATGTATATACACATAGTAACACATAAATATATATGTATATACAAATACTAACACATAAATATATATGTATATACACATAGTAACACATAAATATATATGTATATACACATAGTAACACATAAATATATATGTATATACACATAGTAACACATAAATATATATGTATATACACATAGTAACACATAAATATATATGTATATACACATAGTAACACATAAATATATATGTATATACACATAGTAACACATAAATATATATGTATATACATATAGTAACACATAAATATATATGTATATACACATAGTAACACATAAATATATATATGTATATACACATAGTAACACATAAATACATATGTATATACACATACTAACACATAAATATATATGTATATACACATACTAACACATAAATATATATGTATATACACATAGTAACACATAAATATATATGTATATACACATAATAACACATAAATATATATGTATATACACATAGTAACACATAAATATATATGTATATACACATACTAACACATAAATATTTATGTATATACACATAGTAACACATACATATATATATGTATATACACATAGTAACACATAAATATTTATGTATATACATATAGTAACACATAAATATATATGTATATACACATAGTAACACATAAATATATATATATGTATATACACATAGTAACACATAAATACATATGTATATACACATACTAAAACATAAATATATATGTATATACACATAGTAACACATAAATATATATGTATATGCACATAGTAACACATAAATATATATATGTATATACACATAGTAACACATAAATACATATGTATATACACATACTAACACATAAATATATATGTATATACACATACTAAAACATAAATATATATGTATATACACATAGTAACACATAAATATATATGTATATACACATAATAACACATAAATATATATGTATATACACATAGTAACACATAAATATATATGTATATACACACAAAAACACATAAATATATATGTATATACACATAGTAACACATACATATATATGTATATACACATAGTAACACATAAATATATATGTATATACACATACTAAAACATAAATATATATGTATATACACATAGTAACACATAAATATATATGTATATACACATAATAACACATAAATATATATGTATATACACATACTAACACATAAATATATATGTATATACACATAGTAACACATAAATATATATATGTATATACACATAGTAACACATAAATACATATGTATATACACATACTAACACATAAATATATATGTATATACACATAGTAACACATAAATATATATGTATATGCACATAGTAACACATAAATATATATATATATATGTATATACACATAGTAACACATAAATACATATGTATATACACATACTAACACATAAATATATATGTATATACACATAGTAACACATAAATATATATGTATATGCACATAGTAACACATAAATATATATATGTATATACACATAGTAACACATAAATATATATGTATATACACATAGTAACACATAAATATATATGTATATACACATAGTAACACATAAATATATATATGTATATACACATAGTAACACATAAATATATATGTATATACACATAGTAACACATAAATATATATGTATATACACATAGTAACACATAAATATATATGTATATACACATAGTAACACATAAATATATATGTATATACACATACTAACACATAAATATATATGTATATACACATAATAACACATAAATATATATGTATATACACATAATAACACATAAATATATATGTATATACACATAGCAACACATAACTATATATGTATACACACATACTAACACATAAATATATATGTATATACACATAATAACACATAAATATATATGTATATACACATAATAACACATAAATATATATGTATATACACATAATAACACATAAATATATATGTATATACACATAGCAACACATAACTATATATGTATACACACATACTAACACATAAATATATATGTATATACACATAGCAACACATAACTATATATGTATATACACATAGCAACACATAACTATATATGTATATACACATAATAACACATAAATATATATGTATATATACACATAATAACACATAAATATATATGTATATACACATACTAACACATAAATATATATGTATATACACATACTAACACATAAATATATATGTATACACACATACTAACACATAAATATATATGTATATACACATAGCAACACATAACTATATATGTATACACACATAGTAACACATAAATATATATGTATATACACATACTAACACATAAATATATATGTATATACACATACTAACACATAAATATATATGTATATACACATAGTAACACATAAATATATATGTATATACACACAGTAACACATAAATATATATGTATATACACATAGTAACACATAAATATATATGTATATACACATAATAACACATAAATATATATGTATATACACATACTAACACATAAATATATATGTATATACACATAATAACACATAAATATATATGTATATACACATACTAACACATAAATATATATGTATATACACATAATAACACATAAATATATATGTATATACACATAATAACACATAAATATATATGTATATACACATAGTAACACATAAATATATATGTATATACACATAACAGCACATAAATATATATGTATATACACATAATAACACATAAATATATATGTATATACACATAGTAACACATAAATATATATGTATACACACATAGTAACACATAAATATATATGTATATACACATACTAACACATAAATATATATGTATATACACATAATAACACATAAATATATATGTATATACACATAGTAACACATACATATATATGTATATACACATAGTAACACATAAATATATATGTATATACACATAATAACACATAAATATATATGTATATACACATAGTAACACATAAATATATATGTATATACACATAGTAACACATAAAAATATATGTATATACACATAGTAACACATAAATATATAAGTATATACACATACTAACACATAAATATATATGTATATACACACAGTAACACATAAATATATATGTATATACACATACTAACACATAAATATATATATATATATATATATATATATATATATATATATATATATACACATAGTAACACATAAATATATATGTATATACACATAACACATAAATATATATGTATATAAACATAGTAACACATAAATATATATGTATATACACACAGTAACACATAAATATATATGTATATACACATAGTAACACATAAATATATATGTATATACACATAGTAACACATAAATATATATGTATATACACATACTAACACATAAATATATATATGTATATACACATACTAACACATAAATATATATGTATATAAACATAGTAACACATAAATATATATGTATATACACACAGTAACACATAAATATATATGTATATACACATAGTAACACATAAATATATATGTATATAAACATAGTAACACATAAATATATATGTATATACACACAGTAACACATAAATATATATGTATATACACATACTAACACATAAATATATATGTATATACACATAGTAGCACACAAATATATATGTATATACATATAGTAATACATAAATATATATGTATATACACATAGTAACACATAAATATATATGTATATACACATACTAACACATAAATATATATGTATATACACATAATAACACATAAATATATATGTATATACACATAATAACACATAAATATATATGTATATACACATAGTAACACATAAATATATATGTATATACACATAATAACACATAAATATATATGTATATACACATAGTAACACATACATATATATGTATATACACATAATAACACATAAATATATATGTATATACACATAGTAACACATAAATATATATGTATATACACATAATAACACATAAATATATATGTATATACACATAGTAACACATAAATATATATGTATATACACATAATAACACATAAATATATATGTATATACACATAGTAACACATAAATATATATGTATATACACATAGTAACACATAAATATATATGTATATACACATAGTAACACATAAATATATATGTATATACACATAATAACACATAAATATATATGTATATACACATAGTAACACATAAATATATATGTATATACACATAATAACACATAAATATATATGTATATACACATAATAACACATAAATATATATGTATATACACATAGTAACACATAAATATATATGTATATACACATAGTAACACATAAATATATATGTATATACACATAATAACACATAAATATATATGTATATACACATAGTAACACATAAATATATATGTATATACACATAATAACACATAAATATATATGTATATACACATAGTAACACATAAATATATATGTATATACACATAGTAACACATAAATATATATGTATATACACATAGTAACACATAAATATATGTATATACACATAGTAACACATAAATATATATGTATATACACATAGTAACACATAAATATATCTGTATATACACATACTAACACATAAATATATATACACTTAGTAACACATAAATATATATGTATATACACATAGTAACACATAAATATATCTGTATATACACATACTAACACATAAATATATATACACTTAGTAACACATAAATATATATGTATATACACATAGTAACACATACATATATTTGTATATACACATAGTAACACATACATATATATGTATATACACATAATAACACATAAATATATATGTATATACACATAATAACACATAAATATATATGTATATACACATAGTAACACATAAATATATATATGTATATACACATAGTAACACATAAATATATATGTATATACACACAGTAACACATAAATATATATGTATATACACATAGTATCACATAAATATATATGTATATACACATAATAACACATAAATATATATGTATATACACATAATAACACATAAATATATATGTATATACACATAGTAACACATAAATATATATGTATATACACATAGTCACACATAAATATATCTGTATATACACATACTAACACATAAATATATATGTATATACACATAATAACACATAAATATATATGTATATACACATAGTAACATATAAATATATATGTATATACACATACTAACACATAAATATATATGTATATACACATAGTAACACATAAATATATATGTATATACACATACTAACACATAAATATATATGTATATACACATAATAACACATAAATATATATGTATATACACATAGTAACACATAAATAAATATGTATATACACATAGTAACACATAAATATATATGTATATACACATACTAACACATAAATATATATGTATATACACATAGTAACACATAAATATATATGTATATACACATAATAACACGTAAATATATATGTATATACACATACTAACACATAAATATATATGTATATACACATAGTAACACATAAATATATATGTATATACACATAATAACACATAAATATATATGTATATACACATAGTAACACATAAATATATATGTATATACACATAATAACACATAAATATATATGTATATACACATACTAACACATAAATATATATGTATATACACATAGTAACACATAAATATATATGTATATACACATAATAACACATAAATATATATGTATATACACATAGTAACACATAAATATATATGTATATACACATAGTAACACATAAATATATATGTATATACACATAGTAACACATAAATATATATGTATATACACATAGTAACACATAAATATATATGTATATACACATAGTAACACATAAATATATATGTATATACACATAGTAACACATAAATATATATGTATATACACATAGTAACACATAAATATTTATGTATATACACATACTAACACATAAATATATATGTATATACACATACTAACACATAAATATATATGTATATACATATAGTAACACATAAATATATATGTATATACATATACTAACACATAAATATATATGTATATACACATACTAACACATAAATATATATGTATATACACATAGTAACACATAAATATATATGTATATACACATACTAACACATAAATATATATGTATATACACATACTAACACATAAATATATATGTATATACACATAGTAACACATAAATATATATGTATATACACATACTAACACATAAATATATATGTATATACACATAGTAACACATAAATATATATGTATATACACATACTAACACATAAATATATATGTATATACACATAGTAACACATAAATATATATGTATATACACATAGTAACACATAAATATATATGTATATACACATACTAACACATAAATATATATGTATATACACATAGTAACACATAAATATATATGTATATACACATAATAACACATAAATATATATGTATATACACATAGTAACACATAAATATATATGTATATACACAGTAACACATAAATATATATGTATATACACATAGTAACACATAAATATATATGTATATACACATACTAACACATATATAAATGTATATACACATACTAACACATAAATATATATATGTATATACACATACTAAAACATAGATATATATGTATATACACATAGTAACACATAAATATATATGTATATACACATAGTAACACATAAATATATATGTATATACACATAGTAACACATAAATATATATGTATATACACATAGTAACACATAAATATATATGTATATACACATAATAACACATAAATATATATGTATATACACATAATAACACATAAATATATATGTATATACACATAGTAACACATAAATATATAAGTATAGTAACACATAAATATATATGTATATACACATAATAACACATAAATATATATGTATATAAGTATAGTAACACATAAATATATATGTATATACACATAATAACACATAAATATATATGTATATAAGTATAGTAACACATAAATATATATGTATATACACATAATAACACATAAATATATATGTATATAAGTATAGTAACACATAAATATATATGTATATAAGTATAGTAACACATAAATATATATGTATATACACATAATAACACATAAATATATATGTATATACACATAGTAACACATAAATATATATGTATATACACATACTAACACATAAATATATATGTATATACACATAGTAACACATAAATATATACGTTTATACACATACTAACACATAAATATATATGTATATACACATAATAACACATAAATATATATGTATATACACATAGTAACACATAAATATATATGTATATACACATACTAACACATAAATATATATGTATATACACATAATAACACATAAATATATATGTATATACACATAGTAACACATAAATATATATGTATATACACATACTAACACATAAATATATATGTATATACACATAGTAACACATAAATATATACGTTTATACACATAGTAACACATAAATATATATGTATATACACATACTAACACATAAATATATATGTATATACACATAGTAACACATAAATATATATATATATACACATAGTAACACATAAATATATATGTATATACACATAATAACACATAAATATATATGTATATATACACATAACACATAAATATATATGTATATACACACAGTAACACATAAATATATATGTATATACACATATTAACACATAAATATATATGTATATACACATAGTAACACATAAATATATATGTATATACACATAATAACACATAAATATATATGTATATACACATACTAACACATAAATATATATGTATATACACATAATAACACATAAATATATATGTATATATACACATAACACATAAATATATATGTATATACACATACTAACACATAAATATATATGTATATACACATAATAACACATAAATATATATGTATATACACATAGTAACACATAAATATATATGTATATACACATACTAACACATAAATATATATGTATATACACATAGTAACACATAAATATATACGTTTATACACATAGTAACACATAAATATATATGTATATACACATACTAACACATAAATATATATGTATATACACATACTAACACATAAATATATATGTATATACACATACTAACACATAAATATATATGTATATACACATACTAACACATAAATATATATGTATATACACATAATAACACATAAATATATATGTATATACACATACTAACACATAAATATATATGTATATACACATAGTAACATATAACTATATATGTATATACACATAGTAACACATAAATATATATATATATATATATATACACATAGTAACACATAAATATATATGTATATACACATAATAACACATAAATATATATGTATATACACATAATAACACATAAATATATATGTATATATACACATAATAACACATAAATATATATGTATATACACATACTAACACATAAATATATATATGTATATACAAATAATAACACATAAATATATATGTATATACACATAACACATAAATATATATGTATATACACATACTAACACATAAATATATCTGTATATACACATAGTAACACATAAATATATATGTATATACACATAGTAACGCATAAATATATATGTATATACACATACTAACACATAAATATATATGTATATACACATACTAACACATATATATGTATATACACATAGTAACACATAAATATATATGTATATACACATAGTAACACATAAATATATATGTATATACACATAATAACACATAAATATATATGTATATACACATAATAACATATAAATATATATGTATATACACATAATAACACATATATATGTATATACACATACTAACACATATATATGTATATACACATACTAACACATAAATATATATGTATATACACATAATAACACATAAATATATATGTATATACACATAATAACACATAAATATATATGTATATACACATAATAACACATAAATATATATGTATATACACATACTAACACATAAATATATATGTATATACACATAATAACACATAAATATATATGTATATACACATAATAACACATAAATATATATGTATATACACATAATAACACATAAATATATATGTATATATACATAGTAACACATAAATATATATGTATATACACATAGTAACATATAAATATATATGTATATACACATAGTAACACATAAATATATATGTATATACACATAGTAACACATAAATATATATGTATATACACATAGTAACACATAAATATATATGTATATACACATAGTAACACATAAATATATATGTATATACACATACTAACACATAAATATATATTTATATACACATACTAACACATAAATATATATGTAAATACACATAGTAACACATAAATATATATGTATATACACATACTAACACATAAATATATATGTATATACACATAGTAACATATAACTATATATGTATATACACATAGTAACACATAAATATATATATATATATACACATAGTAACACATAAATATATATGTATATACTCATAGTAACACATAAATATATATGTATATACACATACTAACACATAAATATATATGTATATACACATATTAACACATAAATATATATGTATATACACATAGTAACACATAAATATATATGTATATACACATAATAACACATAAATATATATGTATATATACACATAACACATAAATATATATGTATATACACATAATAACACATAAATATATATGTATATACACATACTAACACATAAATATATATGTATATACACATAATAACACATAAATATATATGTATATATACACATAACACATAAATATATATGTATATACACATAATAACACATAAATATATATGTATATACACATACTAACACATAAATATATATGTATATACACATAATAACACATAAATATATATGTATATACACATAATAACACATAAATATATATGTATATACACATAATAACACATAAATATATATGTATATACACATACTAACACATAAATATATATGTATATATACACATAATAACACATAAATATATATGTATATACACATACTAACACATAAATATATATGTATATATACACATAATAACACATAAATATATATGTATATATACACATAATAACACATAAATATATATGTATATATACACATAATAACACATAAATATATATGTATATATACACATAATAACACATAAATATATATGTATATACACATAC
The DNA here is from genome assembly GCF_027579735.1 of Bombina bombina. NCBI lineage: Eukaryota > Metazoa > Chordata > Amphibia > Anura > Bombinatoridae > Bombina > Bombina bombina. The sequence continues at coordinate 351,518,892 of NC_069506.1, read as the reverse complement.
TAACACATAAATATATATGTATATACACATACTAACACATAAATATATATGTATATACACATACTAACACATAAATATATATGTATATATACACATAGTAACACATAAATATATATGTATATACACATAGTAACACATAAATATATATGTATATACACATACTAACACATAAATATATATGTATATAAGCATAGTAACACATAAATATATATGTATATACACATAGTAACACATAAATATATATGTATATACACATAATAACACATAAATATATATGTATATATACATAATAACACATAAATATATATGTATATATACATAATAACACATAAATATATATGTATATACACATAATAACACATAAATATATATGTATATACACATAATAACACATAAATATATATGTATATATACATAATAACACATAAATATATATGTATATATACATAATAACACATAAATATATATGTATATACACATAATAACACATAAATATATATGTATATATACACATAACACATAAATATATATGTATATACACATAATAACACATAAATATATATGTATATACACATAATAACACATAAATATATATGTATATATACACATAACACATAAATATATATGTATATACACATAATAACACATAAATATATATGTATATATACACATAACACATAAATATATATGTATATACACATAATAACACATAAATATATATGTATATATACATAATAACACATAAATATATATGTATATACACATAGTAACATATAAATATATATGTATATACACATACTAACACATACATATATATGTATATACACATAGTAACACATAAATATATATGTATATACACATAGTAACACATAAATATATATGTATATACACATAATAACACATAAATATATATGTATATACACATAGTAACACATAAATATATATGTATATATACATACTAACACATAAATATATATGTATATACACATACTAACACATAAATATATATGTATATACACATACTAACACATAAATATATATGTATATACACATAATAACAAATAAATATATATATATGTATATACACATAGTAACACATAACTATATATGTATACACACATAATAACACATAAATATATATGTATATACACATACTAACACATAAATATATCTGTATATACACATAGTAACACATAAATATATATGTATATACACATAGTCACACATAAATATATATGTATATACACATAGTAACACATAAATATATATGTATATACACATAGTAACACATAAATATATATGTATATACACATAGTAACACATAAATATATATGTATATACACATAGTAACACATACATATATATGTATATACACATAATAACACATAAATATATATGTATATACACATAGTAACACATAAATATATATGTATATACACATAGTAACACATAAATATATATGTATATACACATAGTAACACATAAATATATATGTATATACACATACTAACACATAAATATATATGTATATACACATAATAACACATAAATATATATGTATATACACATAGTAACACATACATATATATATGTATATACAAATAATAACACATAAATATATATGTATATACACATACTAACACATACATATATATATGTATATACAAATAATAACACATAAATATATATGTATATACACATAGTAACACATAAATATATATGTATATACACATACTAACACATAAATATATATGTATATACACATACTAACACATAAATATATATGTATATACACATACTAACACATAAATATATATGTATATACACATAGTAACACATAAATATATATGTATATACACATAGTAACACATAAATATATATGTATATACACATAGTAACACATAAATATATATGTATATACACATAATAACACATAAATATATATGTATATACACATAGTAACACATAAATATATATGTATATACACACAGTAACACATAAATATATATGTATATACACATAGTAACACATAAATATATATTTATATACACATAATAACACATAAATATATATGTATATACACATAACACATAAATATATATGTATATACACATAACACATAAATATATATGTATATACACATAGTTACACATAAATATATATGTATATGCACATACTAACACATAAATATATATGTATATACACATAGTAACACATAAATATATATGTATATACACATAATAACACATAAATATATATGTATATACACATACTAACACATAAATATATATGTATATACACATAGTAACACATAAATATATATGTATATACACATAGTAACACATAAATATATATGTATATACACATAGTAACACATAAATATATATGTATATACACATAATAACACATAAATATATATGTATATACACATAGTAACACATAAATATATATGTATATACACACAGTAACACATAAATATATATGTATATACACATAGTAACACATAAATATATATTTATATACACATAATAACACATAAATATATATGTATATACACATAGTAACACATAAATATATATGTATATACACATAATAACACATAAATATATATGTATATACACATAGTAACACATAAATATATATGTATATACACATAGTAACACATAAATATATATGTATATACACATACTAACACATAAATATATATGTATATACACATAGTAACACATAAATATATATGTATATACACATAGTAACAAATAAATATATATGTATATACACATAGTAACACATAAATATATATGTATATACACATAGTAACACATAAATATATATGTATATACACATAGTAACACATAAATATATATGTATATACACATAGTAACACATAAATATATATGTATATACACATAGTAACACATAAATATATATTTATATACACATAGTAACACATAAATATATATGTATATACACATAGTAACACATAAATATATATTTATATACACATAGTAACACATAAATATATATGTATATACACATACTAACACATAAATATATATGTATATACACATACTAACACATAAATATATATGTATATACACATAATAACACATAAATATATATGTATATACACATAATAACACATAAATATATATGTATATACACATAGTAACACATAAATATATATGTATATACACATAACACATAAATATATATGTATATACACATAACACATAAATATATATGTATATACACATAGTTACACATAAATATATATGTATATGCACATACTAACACATAAATATATATGTATATACACATAGTAACACATAAATATATATGTATATACACATAGTAACACATAAATATATATGTATATACACATACTAACACATAAATATATATGTATATACACATAGTAACACATAAATATATATGTATATACACATAGTAACACATAAATATATATGTATATACACATAGTAACACATAAATATATATGTATATACACATAATAACACATAAATATATATGTATATACACATAGTAACACATAAATATATATGTATATACACACAGTAACACATAAATATATATGTATATACACATAGTAACACATAAATATATATTTATATACACATAATAACACATAAATATATATGTATATACACATAGTAACACATAAATATATATGTATATACACATAATAACACATAAATATATATGTATATACACATAGTAACACATAAATATATATGTATATACACATAGTAACACATAAATATATATGTATATACACATACTAACACATAAATATATATGTATATACACATAGTAACACATAAATATATATGTATATACACATAGTAACAAATAAATATATATGTATATACACATAGTAACACATAAATATATATGTATATACACATAGTAACACATAAATATATATGTATATACACATAGTAACACATAAATATATATGTATATACACATAGTAACACATAAATATATATGTATATACACATAGTAACACATAAATATATATTTATATACACATAGTAACACATAAATATATATGTATATACACATAGTAACACATAAATATATATTTATATACACATAGTAACACATAAATATATATGTATATACACATAGTAACACATAAATATATATGTATATACACATACTAACACATAAATATATATGTATATACACATACTAACACATAAATATATATGTATATACACATACTAACACATAAATATATATGTATATACACATAGTAATACATAAATATATATGTATATACACATAGTAACACATAAATATATATGTATATACACATAGTAACACATAAATATATATGTATATAGACATAGTAACACATAAATATATATGTATATACACATAGTAACACATAAATATATATGTATATACACATAGTAACAGATAAATATATATGTATATACACATAGTAACACATAAATATATATTTATATACACATAGTAACACATAAATATATATGTATATACACATAGTAACACATAAATATATATGTATATACACATAGTAACACATAAATATATATGTATATACACATAATAACACATAAATATATATGTATATACACATAGTAACACATACATATATATGTATATACACATAGTAACACATAAATATATATGTATATACACATAGTAACACATAAATATATATGTATATACACATAGTAACACATAAATATATATGTATATACACATAATAACACATAAATATATATGTATATACACATACTAACACATAAATATATATGTATATACACATAGTAACACATAAATATATATGTATATACATATAGTAACACATAAATATATATGTATATACACATAGTAACACATAAATATATATTTATATACACATAGTAACACATAAATATATATGTATATACACATAGTAACACATAAATATATATGTATATACACATAGTAACACATAAATATATATGTATATACACATAATAACACATAAATATATATGTATATACACATAGTAACACATAAATATATATGTATATACACATAGTAACACATAAATATATATGTATATACACATAATAACACATAAATATATATGTATATACACATAGTAACACATAAATATATATGTATACACACATAATAACACATAAATATATATGTATATACACATAATAACACATAAATATATATGTATATACACATAGTAACACATAAATATATATGTATATACATATAGTAACACATAAATATATATGTATATACACATAGTAACACATAAATATATATGTATATACACATAGTAACACATACATATATATGTATATACACATAGTAACACATAAATATATATTTATAGGAATAACACAGTCCCCATAGACCGCTATATTAAGGATCTTTTCAGTGCCGTTTTTTTCTAACACCCACTCACTTTAACCCTTTAAAACTGCTTCATGCAGTTATGTTTTAAAGGGCCAGTAACCCCACCAAATAAGGTTATATAATAATGCACACAGTGCAGAATTATATAACTTTAGCCTAGCGTCACGTTTCTTAAGCAGCGTATAGCAAAGATATTTAGCTACGATAATCTATTTTTCAGAACGCCGCTCCTGGTTCTACTGAGCGGGTCTGTTTTTTACCTAAGCGCATCGGGCACGCTGTCTAGTCACAGCACGCCCGATCGCGCCATTAAACTGAATGTGCTCGCTCCCGCTCGGGTATGGTAGCGAGAGCGAGCTACATTCAGTTTAATGGCGCGATCGGGCGTGCTGTGACTAGACAGCGTGCCCGATGCGCTTAGGTAAAAAACAGACCCACTCAGTAGAACCAGGAGCGGCGTTCTGAAAAATAGATTATCGTAGCTAAATATCTTTGCTATACGCTGCTTAAGAAACGTGACGCTAGGCTAAAGTTATATAATTCTGCACTGTGTGCATTATTATATAACCTTATTTGGTGGGGTTACTGGCCCTTTAAACAATGAAAGATTCTACATTTACACTTAATTTTGGGGGCATAAGGGGGACTACTGTTAGCTTGAGGTAGCATTAACCAGCCACTGTTATTTATCCTGCGCCCGTAAATGGGGAATTTGTCTGTTTACAGGCACGTGATAAATAAGTGCGCCACTTGTAATGGCTGGTTATTTATCCTGCGCCCGTAAATGGGAAATTTGTCTGTTTACAGGCACGTGATAAATATGTGCACCACTTGTAATGGCTGGTATTTTAGCCTGAGCCCGTAAATAGGGAAATTAGCCCGTTCACTGGCACGTGATATATTAGTGCTCCACTTGTAATCTAGCCCAATGTGTTTACTGTTCCTTCAGCTGTAAGACGATATATTTCTTAGCATTGCCATATGACAGACATTCTTAATTTCCTGAAAGTGTTTCCCCTACCACCTGCACTGGAAGTTCATACCATGGAGTAACCCCTTCTATAAATTATTCTTCATCCTTCTACTATTTCATTTCATCTTTAACTTAAATCCCAAGCTGTACATTGTTATTTTTATTTTATTTTTATTGTTCAGCATAATAGATTCAAACAAATTATTTACGCCATGCAAGGCACATATTAAACATAAACATTTGCTTTAGGTTCCACCACAAAGATGAAATAACCAGCCGTCCAATGCGCCAGAGGTAAACATATAAAATATAACTTTTATTATCAATGCAGATAAAAGTTCTCTTTGTATAACTGATAAGTAACAATATCACAGCTAGTGAACCAGCCAGCCGCCATTCACCTACTCCAATATGTTTCGTACCTAGCCGGCACTTCGTCAGGCATAGGGTTAACTTTAATTGGTTCAGTTAAAAAAACTTACGTAATCCAATCACAAGTGGCCAAAACTTATCAACCTATCAAATCATGTAGTTTCTAATACGTCATGAAATTTGTTTAACTGTTTGTACATGGTCTTAAGATCGGATGTATCTTTTGCTCTATAAAAACATATAACAAGAGTTAACACTACTGCAGTTTGGTGATATAGAAGATGTGAAATGTGATTAAAAAGTATTGTATTCTCAATATTAAGACAAATTAGCAATAGATATTATAGACCTCTGGAGTATGTTACAAGTCTGTTACTTGTTTGATAAACATGTAATAATTATTCTGGACTTGTACTTATACATTGAATACTTAAACATGTTACTAAATATAAAAGCTTATAGATATTACTGAAGTTAATATTGAAGAATTAATGAATGTATGTATACATATCTAACTGCAAAGAAATGAAATTATTATTATGAGGAAATGGAATAAGAGGATAGAATGCATATATGATGTCATGGTGTTTGTGAGCTGTAGTAAGTTTTATATTGATACTAATGGTAACAATAATAATATTGAGAGTATTAGAAATATTACAAATAATAATAAATGCATTGAAAGTGTCAATGTGATGGTGTGAGTGTACTAATGAAACTAGTTCAAACCATAATAATAATAGTGATAATACAATAAAAAACAAATCATACCGCTGTTTCCTGCAACAAAATGTATATGATATAAGTGAAATTGCGGATTACAGAACCTACATATGTATCAATATATTATATGGTTATCTTAATAAGTGTGAATAATACCAGTATGAACCCTTAAAATCCCATTAAAAAACATTAAAAACCATTAGAGTGTCCTGTGTATAATTAAATATGTGCTAAATCTATCAAAGACTATTGGATGTATTATCCCATTTAATGTGACTATAAACTCATATATGAAAACTACTATGATTAATGTAAAATAATCATCTAAAGTGAAAAGTGTAAACACAAATACTTAGTATAACAAATATTTCATTAGCCTAAAATAATAAACCTTACTTATGTACTATGAACTCTTATTATTTAATCCCTCTTAATTAATTATTTACGGTCCTGTATATAATTTCATATCTGATTTCTCATTCATCCCCTTGGTGCTCCTGATTGTAAGGTAAATATCCAATATATTTCACTTTTATTTAATCTCATTTGTCTATTCCCTCCTGTTATTACTTTGGGGATAGGGTCTATTGCCTTAAAGGAAAAAATATGTAGTGGATTAACATTATGAGAACTAAAGTGCCTGGCAACTGGTGTTCTCGGTACCTCTTCATCAAAAGATAAGAGATGCTCTCTTATTCTGTCTTTGAGCATTCTTGAGGTACGCCCAACATATTTCCTTTTGCAAAGTTGACATGTTATCAGGCATACCACAAATGTGGAGCTACATGTAAGATTTTGTTTTATCCTGTATACCTCTTTGGTTTGGCTAGAAGAAAAGTATCTACATCTGCATACTCACAAGATTTACACGGTTTCCTTACGCATTTAAAGAAGCCTTCCTTAGGTTCTAACCATGTTTTATTTGGTCTGGAATTTTTATTATCAAAATGCCTTTTAAGACTATCTCCTATTGTACTAGCTTTTTTGTTTACATCAAGACTTATCTACATTGTTAATTTAGTTTGTATTAACAATCGTTAATTTAGTAGCACAAAATTATGTTAGTGTGATCTGACTCACAGCTTAACCAAATTAAATAGTTATCAAATATGGCCTTAGTTATCTGTTTTATACTGCTGAACCATTTTTATTTCCTATACGGAAGGGGGGGAAGAAGGAGAAAAAAAATAAGAAAACAAATATAATAAATTATTACAACCTTCGTTCTTTCTGTCATTTTTCCACATTTACAATTCTATTACTGGGTACCATATCCCCAGAAGTACCAATTCTGAGTTTTGAAAGGGAAATATTATATTGTCAATTTCCGTGGTTGGAAGTGACTTGATAAATACTGCCCATTTACTGAAAAATTGTCTAATATCAGATTCGTTATCTATATTAGTGTCTCGCTGTTCTATTATGCATCGTTTCTTAAGATAGTTTTTTTATCTCTAATACACTAGGTATCTCTCTTGTTTTCCATTTCTTAAAAATTAAATACCTGGCCACCAAGAGAGACAAAATTATTAATTTTTCACTGGGCTGGTGTTCTTGCTGGTTTTTTAGACAGAACAAAACCTGACTCAGTGATAGCACCAGAGGGGAGATCTTGAGTGATGTATTCATCCAAAATTCTAATTTATGCCAAAATTGTCTAATCAATGGACAATTCCAGAGCATATGTATAAGGTCTGCAGCAATAAAAGAACATTTAGGACATTTATAAAAATTTAGATTTCGGAGCTTTTTTCAAGAGTGAAGTAAAATGTATGTAAGAGTTTAAGGTGTGCTTCTCTCCAGGTAGCTGAAAGAGAAGCCTGAGATACTTTATGAATGGAGGTTTGTATACATTTAGTGTCAATATTATCCTGTGATAACATTAAATTACAATCTTGAGCAATTTTCTCAAGAGTATAATTCCCTTTTCCAGCTCCCAAAAGATGGTAACAGAGGGAAATAGACACGAGCCCTTTCTTTACCAGAGTGAACCATCCTTCTAAACAACCCAAATCCCAATGCCACCTCACTTCGCTCATTAGGTCTGAGGCAAAATGTCTTACCTGCAGATAGGCAAAAAACTCTTTATTAGAGAGGTTGAAGCTATTCTTAAGCTCCTCAAACGTTTTAATGCATTTTTTTTTCTTGATCAATAAAATGTACAATCCTATCGAGTCCTAATGAGTGCCATTTTTTAAAAACTAATGAGTCTAGGCCAGCTTAGAATTGTGGGTTCCCCATAAGGGGTAAATATTGGGAGAACTTGCAATTTATTGTAAGAAGATTTCCTATCTTCCACCAAGCCCTTAACGGATTAAAAAACATTTTAAGTCTCTTAATTCTAGTTGGCAATCCTTTTGGCTCGCAATATATCAATGCACGTGGAAGAAATGGATCACAAATACTTTCCTCCAATGCATTGTTCAAAACATAATTATTGCAAAAGATCCAGTCTGCTACGATTTGTGCTAAAAAAGCAAGGTTGTACAGACGTATATCAGGTAAGGCAAAGCCTCCATAGGCCTTTGCAAGTAATAGTTTGATCAACGATATCCTAGGTCTTTTGTTCTGCCATATAAATCTTCTGAGCATGCTATTTAATGCTCGAATATCCCTTTCTAGGAGTGTTAATGCAGTGTTCTGTAAAATATAAAGTAACTTGGGAAAAAGGACCATCTTGAATAAAGCTATACGTCCGGAAATAGAGAGTGGTAGATTTTCCCAGCTTCTGAGTTTCTCTCTGAAACTTATTAAAATTGGAGGTATGGGGGGCGGAGCTAACCGCTGAAGCGAGTGGAAGTGTTTTTCAAGAGCTCCTCTCGCTATATTCTATAAAGTATCTTAATTTTGACTGCAGCCTTATTTCTTATACATATTTTATACCCATATTTACTTAAGAACCTGGGAAACTTTTAAAAAACAAAAAGAAAAAAAGGAGTGAAGACCTGACAACCTTGCTGGAAACACAGAGTGCTCTTCAGCCGGATCGACCGCTTAACGAGGAGCAGCGCTCAGGGCACATTTCACCTTCCCTGCAGCCAGAGGACTGATAGCTGCTGTGTCACTGTACTCCGGAGGGTCGGGGCTCCGCTCCGGAGTAGTTAAGTGACATCTACTCACACAGATCAGACACTGAGGCGGTCCGGCCCACAGACCTACAGCACTCCGCTTGGGGCCTGCAGCAAGGGACTCCCAGGTTTTGGCGCCAACGGTCGCCATCTTTCTCCCGACTGGATTGCTTGGATTAGTGCCGCCTTGCTCACAGACAGCCTAACACAGTCGAGGGCAATACGACCGAGAGACAGTGAGTCAAGCTGCAGAGACCCAACTACACAGCGCAGCTAAGGCCTCACACATATCATCTGTGACCAGCGCATCTGTTGCGCACTCCAACTGATCTGAACGGAGATCGTTGAAACTGCCGGAGGTGAGTCGGCTGCGAAGTAGAGTGAGTGTCCACACCCAGCTTCATCTCCGGGGTGATTTTCCCCCAAGGTGCCTTTCTTACAAGGTGTTTGACTCGTACAATGGGTATACCCCTCACTTCCAAGTTGCTGGCCCTGTCCAGGGGTCATAACTCTTACCAGACCATCTCTAAAGGCCCATAACCTTAGGGGGAAAAGCTTGAATGCCCACTTAAAGAAAAGTCCATCGCTCTAACTCCCACTGGACATTTTCTGATAAGCAGGGAGGATAACTTTAATACTAATACTGGTGCAGTGCCTTTCATCACAGCACTTTGCATTAACCATATAGTGGACTCATATATAAAGACTCGACACACCTTTATTAGCAAGTGCACTAAAACGAAACTACCAAGTGGCAGCAAAGACAAGCTTCTATTTAGAACCAGTCTGCAGGCTGTCTTGTGCAAAGTGTGGCCACTTCGGAAGACCTCCACAACTAACAGGAAAGCCTGCAACTTAGGAGAAGCCTGTGTAGGACCTCTTCACTGACTTGGCCTCAACATCCTACACACCAAAGCAAGCAGAGGAGATAGAGCATACCATCTGACCGGGTGAGACCGTTGCCTTTGGGCTACCTTTTACTTATCTTTGATTGTTATTGCCTGTCCCTAAAAAGTTTTTAAACTTGCAAGCACTAACCCTACACTGATTTGCCCACACAATTCCAGAGCAAGTTGGGCCCTCCTTTCCTGCATTCTCTGAGTCACTAAGGTGTCATAGACTTGTAAACATATTTCCTGCTCCCTCTGACCATCATAGCCAGACCCAAGAGGGTAAAAAGGAATACCACAGGAGCCTTTATTGGAACTTTGCTGCAAATCACTTGTATACATTAACTTCAAGTCACTCTGAACTCTGAGGTTATTGAATTTTCCCACATAACTGTAGTGAAAAGATTCATTATTATCCTAGGCTTCCCCTTCCTCAGGACTGTGCTGAGATATAAGTTACTTGGGGACTCTGCTTAACAGCTGCTGCGTCAGCAAATGTACCTCTGGGCCCTATCCAGAGTGGAGTGCGGTTCAATACCTTGCTCATATGCAACACCCTAATCAGATTGAGAGATCACAATACACTGATTTCACATAAGTTCAAAGTAACATACCATTCCCTGCAAGTTCACTCTGAGGCTGCTGCGTCAGCGCTATTGTCCTTAGGTCTGCCACCTGAGGTGTAGTGTTATCTGATACCTTGACCTAATATTATTTCCCTCCACAGGCTTTTCACAGAGATCATCTGGCTAATTGTATTATTTCATTGTACTCTATTCTGTTTGGATCAATCTAAAACTTACACTGTAACACTGAACGAGGCTCATTGTGATCAGTATTAATTTGATTCAAATCGAACCAGCACCCATTGAAGGGATTGACACCTTTTGGCTCCCTTGAGCCATCTCCTGTTAGGCCTTGTTTATTAGGGTTGGCCACATTCCCGCCTTGCTTGTAATTACCACCAACATTTTTGTGCTATCTCAGCAAGGACGGACGCTGTAACTTCAGCTTAAGCCCCAATCCAAAATCTCCTTGCAGCGTCTTTCGCTGGTTAAGACTTACCCTTGCTTTCAATCTACACAGAGGCCCCCATGGTACATCGAAAATGCTCCCACTCCCTACCACCCCCCCCTATTATACCTTAGAGACCCTTTAAATTCATAATTGCTGCGCCAATTCGTTATACTTAGCTTATTTCTCTGAGCCATAGTATACATACCTTACCTTTAAAAAAAACAAAAAAAAAAAACCCCTTGTCTTAACTTTTCTATTGTAAATGTGTTATATTAGAGGTCTGTGTATTACTTATTTGAGTAGCGGTTCTAACCCGCATCCTTATCTTGACCTCCCTATTGTATTGGTGTCACTACAGAAGCTGACGTGTTGCTGGCCACTATAAATTTATTTGAGCAGATTTAGAGGCCTTTGGCCGTACTTATTTTGGTTTTGTGGGTGAGGGGCCACTAGCTGACCCTCCCTTTCCGACCCAGCTTGTCTGGGTTGGTCACTTCCCCTTCCCTTTTCCCCTTCCTCCAGGTCGTATCCACTGTTCCTGGGCCAGCTAGGGGTGTTAGGGTTCTGAAAAATCTTTCTCGCTCAACCTGTGCGGGGGGGCTCTGGCCAGCTCCTGCCCCTACGTGGTGATTTTCCCCACCTCCTTTTTTGTAGGCAGAATTCTGGTCTGACTTGGACCGTAAATAATGGAGGGGTAGACGCCGGTTGGAGCTTCTGGGCCTCACTCCTAAGATGCATGTTTATTCTCGTTTGTAAATGTAATTATTGTGTTTTAATGTAACATTACTAAATCTGACAATCTAACTTAGCCATACATTGCCTAATTTACTTAGCAAATTGCCGATAGGTTTGCCCCTCAGACGACAGGGCGGTCGCTTAGTTGAAGCAAACATGCCCCACACTGCTAGAAGGCAGCCTAGGACCTCTGGTCCTACCAAGAAAACAGTCTTGGACCACTTCACACAGCCAGTTAGGAGACCTGAAGATGACTCGCATGATGACCTTAGTGACCCAGAGTCAGTTGCGGAGAGGTCCCAATCGGATACTATTTCACCCTCCTGATCTCAACACTATATCACAGAGGAAACACTGAAAAAAATGTTTGCACAGCAGACACGCTCTATCACAAAGGAAATCCAAAGGAGCCATGCTGATCTCAAGAAGGATATTGGAGAAATTGGAGACAGAGTAGATTCATTAGAGAGACGACAGGATGACATCACCACCGACCAAACAAATTTACTTGCATATTCTGAGTCGTTGGCTGATCAGTTGAGCCAACTGGAATTCAAACTGGCGGATGTCGAAGACCGTGCCAGATGGAACAATATCAGATTCCGGGGCATCCCGGAAGATATCTCAACTGCAGATCTACAATCCTATCTATCTGAACACTTCAATAATCTGCTAGATTCTACCGAAGGTATGACCACCACAATGGAGAGGGCCCATAGAGCCTTACGTCCAAGATCAGTCTCGCAAGACAAACCTAGAGACGTTATTGTTTGCTTCCACAGCTTCCTTTTCAAAGATAAGCTCATGCAGGCCGCCTTCCGTAAACCACCAATGGCAGAGAAATTCCAGAATCTTCAACTCCTACCATATTTATCGGCTCATACTCTGCAAAGTCGCAGACTCTATCAACCAGTCACCTCCGAGCTCAGAAAGGCGGGTCTTAAATACCGTTGGGGATACCCTGCCAAGCTGATTGTCACTAAAAACAACCAAACCCACACTGTCTCATCACTGGCCCAAGGTACCACCCAACTAGCACAATGGGGCCTCATAAAGGGTAGCACAATAGAACCAGCTCCAGTCAAGGCAAAATTGAGAGCCACAGCGCCTGATGGGCCTCCTGGGGATCAGCGGCCTAAAAGACAGAAAACCCAAACAATACAGGATTCTCAGGGGTCTCCAGTGGTCCCACCTTGACTATCAGACAGTGTCAGGGGATAGTGTTGTCCCTCACTCGATCACCCACTTTTATACTTTTTCTTCCCAGCATCATTAAAAAGGGGACCCCTGACAGGAGACAGGTCTGTTTAGACCCAAATACAAATATGCCTCTACCTCTTGTTACATCTTAGCCAAAAATAGGTTGTGGTTAATGTTTGCAGACATCTTATTTCTTGTTGATAACTTTCTAATTGCAGGTTATGTTGCACTGAAATGTCACAAAGGGTCACCCTAGCACAGGTTGAGCACTTATGTCCCGCTGGGGAGATAATGTTGATGCTGTTACTAAAACTGTTGATGTTACAAGATCCGTTGGCTAATGTTTTATTGTTGTTGCCTATGTTTACACGTTATTTTTTCTGGGCACTTCTTAGGGGATGCCGTTACACCATAGTTACATGTAAGTTACATGTTCCCTTAACTTGACACCACTGACTAGATGCCCGCACACTATAGTTATAAACGAGATCTATTTTACTTATAGATGGAGTGGGGCCGGACACCCCGGCCCATCCTCATATAGCTCCCCCCCCCAAATAGGTAGCCCACGCCAGGGTTCCATCTAGGTGGACTATTTGCACCTCATAAACTCAGCACAGCACTTAATGATATAGCACTTATTCTCAATCTCTTACACAACCACATCTCCATTGTCCCTTCCCCCCTTCTCCTCCCACACCAAAATAATGGCAAACCGACTTAGACTTCTCACCCATAATGCGAGAGGTCTCAACTTCCCCCACAAACGAAGCCTTTTGGCTAGTGAACTCCAATTCCACAATCCCGATGTTGTCTTCATACAAGAAACTCATTGGAAGTTAGACTCCCCGCAACAATTTCATTCCCGTTCCTATTGGATACCTGACCACTCCCCTTTTACTAAGAAAGCTAGGGGTACGGCCATACTCCTGCATCGCAGAGTAGCATACAAACCCATCCAAGCTGTTAGAGACCCGCAAGCCAGGTACACTATTTTAATCTGCAAGTTAAATCACGTACTACACACACTGGTATCCATTTATCTCCCTAATTCCCACCAACCCGCATGCCTCCGCAGAATTCTTCAATTAGTGGACCAATATAGACAAGGACGAGTTATCTTAGCAGGTGACTTTAACATGACCTGGGACCCCTCCTTGGACTGTAAAACTAAAACTCCAGACAATACCAACCCCCAAGCAAGCAGTATTTCTGCTAAGTTTCGGACTGTGATGTCTCACTATGGCTATTTTGACATTTGGAGGTCTTTGCACACTCGTGACAGAGACTATACTCACTACTCACACCCCCACAAGACCTATTCTCGATTGGACCACATGTTCTGTCAAGCAGAGACCTTAGACTCTGTTACACGGTCAGAGATAGCCGTAAGCTCCTGGTCAGACCATGACTTAATATTAACTGACTTACACCCCATGGACAAGCCTTTTCCTCAGACAGGTTGGAGACTCTCACGTCATATCCTCTCAGACATAGCCTTTAGGGAGGAATTGAGACGTGACTTGACTGAATTGCTTAGACAAAATGACAATGGACAGACCCCAGATGATACCTTGTGGGGTGCCATCAAGGCAATGGTCCGAGGACTTATAATCTGTAAACAGGGCCATTTGAGAAAACTGGCTGGCTTAACGCTTGCGCAGGCGCATACCAAACTCAGACACCTGGAACTGAGTAACAGAACCTCTATTTCGACGGCCCTGACAGGACAGATCAGAGGGGTGAGAGATCATATTAACCAGCTGGAGTTGAAGCGGACTCAAAATACCCTCTCTAAGCTAAAACAATTATTTTATCATAAAGGGAACAAGGCTGATATGCTTCTAGCTAATAAATTGCGAAACAAACATAGTGCTACCCGCATCTCACAGATCTTACATGAAAATAGGCTGCACAAGAAACCGTCTCTGATAGGCGATAGCTTTGCAGATTTTTATTCTAAACTTTATAACATTGGCAGCGGGGAGGGCTCGCACCCGTCCTCTGTAGGCGAAATCAAACAGTACCTATCCAACCTGAATCTACCTGCACTCACGACAGAGCAACAAGCCGCTCTCACGTTGCCAATTTCCCTGTTTGAAATCAAGCAAACAATCAAGCGCATGAAGCCACTCAAGGCTCCTGGGCCGGATGGGTTCCCTGCTCAATTCTATAAACAATAAATCCACGAACTGGCTCCGTACCTACTCAGGTTATTTGGCTTGGCGAGCAGCACTGGGTCTTTTAAAGAAGAATTTCTTCAAGCTGCTATCGTCACCATACCCAAACCGGACAAAGACCCCTCTCTCTGTTTAAACTACAGACCAATTTCCCTGATCAACATTGATGTTAAGATCTATTCCAAGATTTTGGCCACCCGTATTGGTAAAATATTACCAGACCTAATTAATCCCGATCAAGTTGGGTTTATTTATAATAGAGAGGGCCCAGATAACACCAGACGCCTCATTAACATCATGAGTGAGTCAACCAGGATGAAAAAGCCCTTCTCAGTCATCTCCTTGGATGCTGAGAAGGCTTTTGATCGAGTTCGGTGGGATTACCTATGGGAAACGCTCCAAGCCTTTAACTTCCCCCCCGAAATTTGTGTGGCAATTAAAGCTCTGTATTCGGCCCCAACAGCATTTGTCAGAGTTCTGGGATTCCAAACCTCGCGGTTTAGTATATCAAATGGCACTAGACAGGGGTGTCCTCTTTCACCCCTGTTGTTCGCTCTAGCGATTGAACCTCTGGCCACGAAAATTCGGTCGGACGCGTCTCTGCCAGGAGTTAGACTTTCGGGCACGTTACATAAAATTGCACTATTTGCAGATGACGTCACCGTTATCACCACAGACCCCACCAAAGGCATCCCTCGATTGCTGTAGACCCTGAGGGTATTTGGTGATCTCTCCTACTATAAACTCAACACAAATAAAACTGAAATCTACTGGTGGGGATACCCACAACCCTACATTCGCGAGTTGCAAGACAAATACCACTTCAAGTGGTTGACAGAGCGGATTACCCACTTAGGAGTTAAGTTGTCTCCTAGTGCCCAACAAATGATAAAAGACAATTACTCCCCCCTACTAGCAGAACTACGACAGTTGAAAAACATGTGGGATCATAAGTCCATATCATGGATGGGGAGAATTACATCACTTAAAATGTCTTTCCTCCCTAAGTTAACATATTTATTTCGCTGCTTGCCAATTATAGTTCCAATGCACCTTCTTCTCCAAAACCAGAGTGAGTTCACGAAGTTCATTTGGCAAGGCAAGACCCCTCGAATCGCCCACAAGACTCTGCAATTCCCCGTTCCCTTAGGTGGACTCACATCTCTGTCGGTGGTGAAATATTATGAGGGAGCCATGCTAACACATATTTCCCAGTGGGGGGTACTCCGGTCTCATGACAGGTGGAGAGAACTTGAGCAGGCATCATTGCCGACCAACGTTCTCCTCCGGGATGTTATTTGGATCCCACACCATAGTCGTAGTAGAATGCTGTGCATAAACAATCTGGTTATCCTGGAGTGTCTATCAGTCTGGGATAGGCTTCGACATCACCAGCTCATTGCTCCCCATCCCTCCCCCATAACTTCGGTAGCCGGCCTACTCACAAACTTACCTGATACTCACCCGAACACGTGGACTCGATTAGGGGTTACTAAAGTCTCAGATTTCTGGTCCACCACAAAGCCAGATGAGTTTATAACCCTATCACAGCTAAACCAGCAGGTAACCATCCCTCAGTTCCTCAACTTTGAACTTTGTAGGATCCAGAGTTTTCTCAGAAGCTGGAACTTTCTTCCATCTGCTTCCCGCCCCCTTACTCCATGGGAGTCTACCTGGCAAGGTGGGCGCAGGCTTATCTGGCCACTATCAAGGCACTACGTCCTTCTGGACAGCACCTCTCCACCGACTTTGGCTCCACATCTTTTGAGATGGGATACCCTCCTGGGTACTGACACCCCTATTGAAACGTGGCAACGGGCCATCCAGTTAACTAAGAAGACTCTTCATTGTGTAACAATGTTTGAGACGTATTACAAGGTCCTCTCTCACTGGTACTTTGTCCCAACACGACTGTCTAAGTTGTTCCCTGGATCATCTCCTCTGTGCTGGAGAGGCTGCGGTCTACGCAGTAGCTTACTGCATATCTGGTGGGAATGCCCCATTATTAGACCATTATGGGAAAGAGGAATACGTACCCTCTTAGATCATGGCATTAGAGTCTCTGCTGATCCGGCGCTTGCCCTTCTTCATTTAGATCTACACGCCCTGCCCAGACACCAAAGTCTCTTTGGCGTCTATCTCCTGGCCTCAATCAAGACCAATATTGCCAAGGCTTGGAAAAGGGATGTTCCTCCTAGCTGGCAGGATATTATTCATACAATGGCCTATCTGTACACCATGGAAAAGCCAATATACTTTGACCTTAATAAGTCTGACCTGTTTGAGATGGCCTGGGCCGACTGGAAGAATGATCATGACACTTTTTGGCACCCACGGGTTCTGGCGACTGACACCTAATCTGATAGTTAGCAACCTGACTACTCTGACTGATAGGTACCGTATGCAGGTATCTAGAAACACTGACTGTAATACATTTCCCCCCCTTCCCTCCCCCACACATGAGCCCCCTCCCACACTATTTTTCCTCCCTCCCCTTTTGTTTTTCTATACTCAAAACATCTCAGCTAAAGTGCCCTGCTGTATCCTTATTTATTTTCTTTTTCAAATGTGCGGAACTTTTTGTGATGGGTTATATGACCCAATAATCTGATTATTTCCATTACTGAAAAAGGGGTCCTGCGAGTCCCCAATTGTTATGTTATGTATTTACAAAACCTTGAATAAAAACAATTAAAAAAAAAAAAAAAAAATTGGAGGAATATTAAGTTTATACAAGTCATCTGGTTTGCTTGGGATTAAAATCCCTAGATATTTAAATGACTCCTTAACCATTTGAAAGTGAATGTTAAGAAGGGAGCTACAGTTTTTTCTAAGCCAAAGAAGTTCTTATTTTCTAGCATTTACTTTATAGCCAGAAAATTACCCAAATTGATTAATAATTTGAAGGAGTTTAGTTATATTATTTTTAGTGTTTGATAAATAGATAAGTATATTGTCAGCATAAAGAGCGATTTTCAGCTCTTGTTTACCTATTTTAATACCTTCTAATTGTCATCTGATCATAATTGCTAATGGTTCAATACAGAGATTGAAAAAATGAGGGGAGAGAGGGCATCCCTGACGAGTTCCTCTACCCAGCATAATTTGTAAGGACAAAATGTTATTGACTATTATTTTCATATGGGGCTGATTAAATAAATTTTTGATAAAATTGAGAAAGCCTCCTCTGAAACCAAATTTACCCAGGGAAGAGAAAAGATGGTCATGCTGGATGGAGTCAAACGGTTTCTCAGCATCAATTGAGATAACAGCTAGGTCAGGGACTACCTCTCCTCTCCCTTCCCCTGATATTTCAATGTTATAGAAATACTCTAATACAACCAAAACCTCTCTAATTGTCGCTGAAGAGTTTCGGGAGTTTAAAAACCCGGCTTGATCTTTATGAATAATATTAGCAAGTATTACCTGCAGTCTTTGGGCCAGAATTGACATAAATATCTTATAGTCGGAGTTTAATAAGGCTATAGGTCTATATGACTCTTTCTGAATTGGATCTTTCCCGCTCTTAAGAATAAGGGTTGTAAATGAGGCTGAAAATAATTGGGCACAGGCTCTCCTTTGATATACATATAGTTATATAAATTACAGAGATATAACGTAATCTCTGAAGATAAAATTTTATAGAACTCATTGGGTAGTCCATCAGGCCCTGATGCTTTATTCACAGCCGAGTCAGAAATAACCTTCTTTATTTCCTCTTCTGTGATCGGGGCATTGAGAATCTCTACTGATTCCTCAGATATCTTAGAACAAGGAATTTTGCTCCAAATATCCTCAACCTGGGCTGTATCTGAATTTCTGGAGGCATTGATCTCTTGATAATATTTTACCAGATCATCAGTTATTTCTTCACTTTTAGAGAGATACTTCCCTCTTGAATATAGTTTCTCAATTAAGGGGGACTTTTTGTCATTTTTTACCAATTTGGCCAATAGTTTTCCAGATTTATTCCATATCTGTATAATTTAGATTTTAATTTTAAATCTTTTTGTGTTTCTCTGTAAAGTGCAAATGTATCTCTATCACTCTTGGCTCTAATGTATTTCGCCCAGTTAGCCAAATTGTTATCAAGGAGAAGTCGGTTATATGAATTTATTACTGAATTAATTAGTTCTTTCTCTCTTAGTTTCAGTTTCCTATTTACCATAGCATTATATGCAATAGTTTCGCCTCTTTAAGACTGCCTTTGCAGCTTCCCAGACTAAAACAGGGCAATCCCGGTATTCATTATTGCATTGGATATAATCATTAAATGTATTCCTCAGCCAGCTCTTAAATTTTGAGTCAGATGCTAAGCAGGAAGGAAAGTAGAACCGCATGGATTTCAGTTTAGAATGTTTCCTCTGAAAATCCAGAGAAATTGGTCCATGATCTGATAAAAATATAGGCATTATTTTTATTTGACCTTAAGTGTGCATAGCCTTTCATCAATTCATCAGCTTGATAGTGTTTTGTGGGTTTTAGACAAACACGGAAACTCCCTGCAGTCAGGATTCTGGATCCTCCAAATATCTCTGATATCTAAGTTCTGCATAATTCTAGCCAGTAATTTGGTTTCTAAATTGTCTTTTTTATTCTTTTTTTGTTTCACATTTTGCCTTAGTCTATCGAGAGGACAGTGCGGGGCCATATTAAAATCCCCTACAAGGATTAAGTAACCCTCCGAGATAGAGAGAATTTTGGACTGCAACTGATCCCAGAATTCTGGGTCAAGAATATTAGGTGCGTAGATATTGCAAAGTGTAAAAATCGATTTATCAAATCATAAATCTCCCCTCTGGGTCTGTTCTAACATAAAGGGTTTCTGCGTTAATCTTCTTCCCTAATAATATGGCCACCCCTCTCTTTCTCCCAGAGCCTGATGAGGCATAAGCATCTTTACCCAGGATGTTTTAAGCTTCATGGTTTCCTCCAGGATTAAATGTGTTTCCTGTAGAAATGCTATATCTGTCTCAATTCTCCTTAAATGAGTGAGAATTGATTTCCTTGTAATGGGAGTAGTGATGCCTCCCACGTTCCAGGAGACTACTTTAAAATTAGCCATTAAATTTGTCATTCATCTGTGAGAGAGGTAACACAATAATGAGGGGAAAAAAGGAAGAAAATTCTACCCATAAAATCACCCTGCATTCTACCCATAAAATCACCCTGCATTCTATTATTAACAAGGAATTAAGCGTCAGTAAGTTAAACTGACCCAGTACTACTCAGGAGGATTCCATTGCCGCAAGAGATTTTCCGCATCTTGTGCGTTATCAAAAAAGAAAACTTCTCCTTTGACATATTTTCAATGTTGTAGGATAGATAATTAAGGCCTGGTAGCCCTGTTGTATAAATTTAGTGCAAATTGGGGCCAAATTCCTTCTCTAATATGCTGTTTCAGCTGAGTAATCTTGAAATAGGAGAATTTTATTTTCCTTGAAAATAATAGGCTGATTCTTGCGAAAATGTTGGAGTATTGTGATCTTATCCTGAAAATTAAGCAACTTTAATATTATTGGTCTTGGTCTACTGTTTCCTGTATTATCCACCTGGGGTTTCCCTATTCTGTGTGCCCTTTCAACTGCTATATGATGATAAAGAGGGAGGGATTTTTTTTTTTTTTATAATTTTTTTATTGAGGTTGTAAAAAAAGTTACATAACATATTCATCTGATAACAATCACCTAGATTTAGAGTTCTGCGTTAGCCGTCAAAAGCAGCATTAAGGGCTCTTAATGCTGCTTTTGGCCGCCCGCTGGTATTTAGAGTCAGGCAGGTACAGGTCTACCTCTCACTTCCCTACCGCGATTCCAGGCTACCGCAGATCCCCTTACACCAATTGCGTATCCTATCTTTTCAATGGGATCTGCCTAATGCTGGTATTTGGAGTTTGGGATAAGTGAGCGGTAGAGCCTCTATCGACAAGACTCCAACCGCAAAAAAAAGTCAGTAGTTAAGAGCTTTATGGGCTAACACTTGAATATAAAGCTCTTAACTACTGTGCTCTAAAGTACACTAACACCCATAAACTACCTATGTACCCCTAAACCGAGGCCCCCCCACATCGCCGCCACTCTAATAAATTTTTTTAACCCCTAATCTGCCGACCGGACATCGCCGCCACCTACGTTATACTTATGAACCCCTAATCTGCTGCCCCTAACATCGCCGACCCCTATATTATATTTATTAACCCCTAATCTGCCCCCCCAACATTGCCGCTACCTTACCTACACTTATTAACCCCTAATCTGCAGACCGGACCTCGCCGCCACTATAATAAATGTATTAACCCCTAAACCGCTGCACTCCCGCATTGCAAACACTATAATAAATAGTATTAACCCCTATTCTGCCCTCCCTAACATCGCCGCCACCTACCTACAAATATTAACCCCTAATCTTACGCCCGCACCGTCGCCGCTACTATAATAAAGTTATTAACCCCTAAACATAACTCTAACCCTAACACCCCCCTAACATAAATATAATTTATAATAAACAAAATAATATTCCTAAAATTAACTAAATTATTCCTATTTAAAACTAAATACTTACCTATAGCTACAATATAAATAATAATTACTTTGTAGCTATTTTAGGATTTATATTTATTTTACGGACAACTTTGTATTTATTTTAACTAGGTACAATAGCTATTAAATAGTTAATAACTATTTAATAGCTACCTAGTTAACATAAATACAAAATGACATGTAAAATAAATCCTAACCTAAGTTACAATTAAACCTAACACTACACTATCATTAAATTTATTAAATAAATTACCTACAATTACCTACAATTAAATACAATAAAATAAACTATTCTATAATTAAAAAAAACCCCCCACTAAATTACAAAAAATAAAGAAGAATTACAAGCAGTTTAAACTAATTACACCTAATCTAAGCCCCCTAATAAAATAAAAAAGCCCCCCAAAATAAAAAATTCCCTACTCTATTCTAAAATACAAAAGTAATCAGCTCTTTTACCAGCCCTTAAAAGGGCTTTTTGCGGGGCCTTCCCCCAAAGTAATCAGCTCTTTTGCCTGAAAATAAAAATACAATACCCCCCCCAACATTACAACCCACCACCCACATACCCCTACTCTAACCCACCCAAACCCCCCTTAAAAAAACCTATCACTAACCCCCTGAAGATCTCCCAACCTTGAGTCGTCTTCACCCAGCCGAGCCGCTCTTTATCCAAGCAGAGCAAGAAGATGTCCTCCATCCGGTAGAAGTCTTGATCCAGGCGGCAAACAAGAGGTCCTCCATCCGGGCGAAGTCTTGATCCAAGTGGCAAAGAAGAGGTTTTCCATCCGGGCGATGTCTTCTTCCAAGCAGCATCTTCTATCTTCTTTCTTCCGGATCCATCTTCATCCCGCCAACGCGGAACATCCTTCTTCTCCGATGGACTAACGATGAATGAAGGTTCCTTTAAGGGATGTCATCCAAGATGGCGTCCCTTCAATTCCGATTGGCTGATAGAATTCTATCAGCCAATCGGAATTAAGGTAGAAAAAATCTGATTGGCTGATGCAATCAGCCAATCAGATTGAAGTTCAATTTGTTCATAATATCTATAAGAATCCCTGTTCTTCTTTAATTATTAATGATGGAATTTTAGAGAGATTTAAGCTAAATAGAGGTGCTAGACAAGGTTGCCCACTCTCGCCACTCCTCTTCAATCTATCTTTAGAACCATTAGCGATACTGTTAAGACAGGAACTAAAAGGGATATACTTGGGGAAAAATATTTTGACTCTCCTGCTTTAAGCAGATGATCTGCTTATTTTCCTTAGTAATACAGTACAGAGTATCCCCCAATTAATGCATATTATAGATGTTTATAGCTCCATCTCAGGATATAAAATCAATACTTCAAAATCAGAATTATTATGGATTTGGAGGACCCCCCATAGTATAAGAAGTCACCCTTTTAAAGAAGTCAAAAGTATCAAATATTTAGGTATAGTTCTCAGCGCGGATCCCGCACAGTGGTATGTACTTAATGGGGAAAAAAAATTAGAACAATGTATGAATCTACCTCTATCTTTCTCAGCACGAGTTTCACTAATTAAAACAGTTTTATTTCCCAAACTACTATATCTACTCCAAAATCTCCCGCTCTTATTATCCCGGAGAGATCTAGGTATGTTTAATCGTGTATGTTCTTTCTTCATATGGCATGGTAAAAGACCACGACTATCTATGCAGAAATTATCCAAGTGTAAAAGTATGGCTGGGATGGTGTTTCCAAATATTTGGTATTACAATTGGGTTTCTTTGTTTAAATATGCAGTAGATTGGATAACTAAAAAAGAATACTTGACTTCTTTAGAAATAGAATCGGATCTGGTGTCTCCATTCTCCTTAAATGCGATTCTACACTGTTGCCCATCTAAATTACCATGTAATATTAGTAATATGATAACTTTTTCTAATATAATTCGAGCTTGGCATAGAACATGTCTAGAGGTCAATGCAATACCATATGTATCGAATTATCTAACGATCAGTGGTAATCCAGAAGTCATCGCATGATTGGGTCGATCCTTTTTTTCAAAATGGAATAACCATTGTTCAATTGATGGATCCCTAAACTGGTCATATGAAATCTTTTCGTCAGATTAATAGAGAGTTTGGAATCCCCCAATCCGAATTTTTTGCATATCTTCAGCTGCGACACTTTGTACAAATGATCAAAACAAAACATAGCACAGATTGGGCATTAGGAAATTTAGCAGACAATATCAAAGCCTATTTTTACAATTTCTAAATTTTACACTACCCTGATTTGCCATATGGGGCAGCAACATATGAATGTAGTATTAACTAAATAGAATAGATTGTTCCCAGAGGTAACTTTGGAAGACATCCCAGCAAGCTTTCTACTGGCAAAAAAAAACATAAAACCTCTAATGCTTGCAAAGAATCACAATTTAAACTCATTAATATGATTTATATTACGCCCAAAAAAATGGCAGGTTGGTATACAGTAGGGAATTTATGCCCTAGGTGTAGCTCAAATATGGCGGATTTAACTTCACTGTTTCTGGTGGTGTCCAAATATAAGGCAGTTCTGGTCAAAAATTAACTTTTGGCTTAATAAAGTTTTGGATTCACAGATACTATTAAAAACCCAGTTTTTCTTGTTAGACCCCAAAAAATATAGGAATATTCATTTAATTAATACAGCAATTATGATCGGGCGTATATTAATATTAGAGAAATGGAAAGCCACTGTAGCTCCTAGTATGGCTGAGTTTTCCAAGCGAATAGAGATACAAATAATAATGGACCAATATAATATACAGATCTGGAACGAAAAACACATAGAATCTTTTTTCACTAAGTGGAGCAGGGTTATTCAAATAATGCCAACTGGATTACAAAAGCAAATGATCTATCCATTTAAGCAATCTATCTTCTTTCAATTAAATATTCTGAATGGCAATTTTCCTATAAGTTGGACTAGCTAGATAGATGGAACAAAACCCTCCACCCCCCCCCTTCCTCCTTCCTTTTCCTTTCCTTTTTTTTTTTCTCTCTCTCTCCCCCCCCTCAGATTGAGACTCGATCTCTGACAAATTGATAAAAAAAAAAATCATTTTCTCTTTTTTTTCTTTTTTTTCTGCAATAAATGAAATTATTGTTTAAATATAACATTTATTTATAAAATATTTTACCAGGAAGGATACATTGAGATTTCTCTCGTTTTCAAGTGTGTCCTGGGACCACAAAACATTGCATTGATACAATAGGGTACAATAAAATACAAAAACAATAATAATAATACACAATATATGCAAACATTTAACATAGAGCAGGTACGAAATATTTAATCAACCATGACAGGAGCATTCTGTTTTGAGATATGTAGAGAGGGATCTCTTAAAGGATTTTAGGCTTGGGGAAGTTTTTAAAGTGTGAGGGAGGTCATTCCATAACTGTGGCGCTCTGTAGGAAAAGGAGGATCGAGCTGCTTTCTTTTTGTATTGAGGCAAGCTAAATAATGTGCTGTTATTGGATCGGAGGTTATAGGAGGTGGGAATAGCAGGGGAGAGCATTCTGCTCAGGTAGGGTGGGAGCTTTCCAGAAAGGCTCTTAAAGACAAGGCAGGAAAGATGGAGGGTGCGTCTGGATTCCAGCGACAGCCAGTTTAGTTCTTTTAGCATGTCACAATGGTGGGTCCTGTAGTTACATTGTAGCACAAAGCGGCAGAGCGAGTTATATAACGTATTTAGTTTATTAAGGTGAGTTTGCGGAGCAGGTGCATATACTACATCCCCATAATCCATGATAGGCATCAGCATTTGCTGTACAATCTTTTCCTTTACTGTAGGGCTGAGGCAAGATTTGTTTCTGTACAGGGCACCTAGTTTTGGATAAAGTTTAGAGGCAATTTTTTCTATGTGGAGTCCAAAAGATAGATTGGGGTCTAACAACATACCTAAGTATTTAAAAGAGTGGACTGCGGTCAGCGTGCAATTGGATTTTGTTTTGATGCGAAGATGGTAATTTTGTAATTTATGTATTTTAGGTCCCGTTCCAAAGAACATTGTGACCGTTTTGTCAGTGTTTAGGAAGAGTTTGTTTTTCGAGATCCACTTTTCTACCTCTGTGAACTGGTCTTGGAGCACTGTTTCAAGCTGCAGCAGATCAGATTTGTTTGCATAGATTACCGTGTCGTCTGCGTACATGTGTACAGTTGAGGATTTGCAGACATTAGGCAAATCATTTATAAATACTGTGAATAGTAGGGGGCCGAGAATGGAACCTTGGGGAACACCACACGTGACTGGGAGAGGGAGGGAGTCACTGTTAGAGACAGAGACATATTGCGATCAATCCGATACATATGATTTAAACCAGGTTAACGGGCGATCAGCAATACCAGAGTTTTTTAGTTTGAGAAGTAGTAGGTCATGGTCCACTGTGTCAAAAGCCTTTGCAAAATCAAGGAAAATAGCTCCAGTTAGGTCTCCTTGTTCCATGCCAGTTTGGATGTCGTTGCAAACTTTTAGGAGGGCAGTTGTAGTGGAGTGATTCGGTCTAAAACCTGATTGATCAGGGGTCAGATAGTTAGAAAGTTGATAATACTCGCATAATTGCGTATGGACGCATTTTTCTAAGATTTTTGACAATACAGGCAGCAATGATATAGGACGATAGTTAGAAACCAAGGTTAACTCCCCACTTTTATGAATAGGCACTACTCTTGCAGTTTTCCAGAGTTTGGGTATGTATCCAGACACCAAGGATTCGTTAATTAGGGTTGTGACAGGCTTAGCAATTGCCGGCGCACTGAGCTTCAACAGCATTGCTGGGATTTGATCAGGTCCTGACTGGTTTTTCATTTTTAGATTATCGAGGTGTTTCTTAATGACATTGAAGGGTACAGGTCTAAAATTTAAATTTTCTATATTGGGTCTTTGCTGTTTTAGTGGGGCCTGATCCACATTTGTAGCTTCAGGATGCGTGCCATTTATTAGTTTGTCAATCAGGGTGGTGGAGCATCTGACAAAATAATTGTTAAAGGCATTTGCTACTTCTAAGGGGAGTTGCAGGTTTTGGAACATTGGAACATTGGAATCTACAATTGTTATACAATTATAAGTATTTCAGTTTTACACAAAGAGTCTCTTAAAAAAAATTGCTTTTATTATTGTATATGAATTCAGACTCTCTAGATTAGATGACTGGAATTCTGTCTTTGAATTGTATTTTTGTTTGTGCAATCGGCTCTCTGTGTTCTGTACTATTATTTGTTATTATGTCGCCAAGAGAAAAGAAAAAGTATTGAAATTAAAAAAAAAAAAAAGAATAGGGTAGGGAATTTTTTATTTTATTAGGGGGCTTTTTTATTTTATTAGGGGGCTTAGATTAGGTGTAATTAGTTTAAACTGCTTGTAATCTTTTTTTATTTTTTGTAATTTAGTGGGTTTTTTTGTATTATAGAATAGTTTATTTTATTGTATTTAATTGTAGATAATTGTAGTTAATTTATTTAATTAATTTATTGATAGTGTAGTGTTAGGTGTATTTGTAACTTAGGTTAGGATTTATTTTACAGGTAATTTTGTAATTATTTTAACTAGGTAGTTATTAAATAGTTATTAACTATTTAATAGCTATTGTACCTGGTTAAAATAAATACAGAGTTGCCTGTAAAATAAATATTAATCCTAAAATAGCTACAATGTAACTATTAGTTATATTGTAGCTATATTAGGGTTTATTTTATAGGTAAGTATTTAGTTTTAAATAGGAATAATTTAGTTAATTTTAGGAATATTATTTAGTTTATTATAAATTATATTTATGTTAGGGGGGTGTTAGGGTTAGGGTTAGAGTTATGTTTAGGGGTTAATAACATTATTATAGTAGCGGCGACGGTGCGGGCGGGAGATTAGGGGTTAATAATTGTAGGTAGGTGGCGGCGATGTTAGGGAGGGCAGATTAGGGGTTAATACAAATTATTATAGTGTTTGCGAGAAGGGAGTGCGGCGGTTTAGGGGGTAATACATTTATTATAGTGGCGGTGAGGTCCGGTCTGCAGATTAGGGGTTAATAAGTGTAGGTAAGGTAGCAGCGATGTTGGAGGGCAGATTTTGGAGGGCAGATTAGGGGTTGATAAATATAATATAGGGGCAGCAGATTAGGGGTTCATAGGGATAATGTAGGTTGCAGCGGTGTCCGGAGCAGAAGATTAGGGGTTAATAATAATATGCAAGGGTCAGCGATAGTGGGGGCGGCAGATTAGGGGTTAATAAGTGTAAAGTTAGGGGTGTTTAGACTCAGGTTACATGTTAGGGTGTTAGGTGCAGACGTAGGAAGTGTTTCCCTATAGGAAATAATGGGGCTGCGTTAGGAGCTGAACGCTGCTTTTTTTGAAGGTGTTAGGTTTTCTTTCAGCCAAAACTGCCCCATTGTTTCCTATGGGGATATCGTGCACAAGCACGTTTTTCCAGCTAGCCACTACCGTAAGCAACGCTCGTATTGAGGGTTGAAGTGGAGCTAAGTTAGGCTCAACGCACCCTTTTTTGAGCCTAACGTTGGAAAAAAAAGCAGCGTTAGCTACGCGGCTTTTTACTGACAAAACTCTAAATCTAGGCGAATGATAGCATAATTCTGAAAGGTACATTATCAATACAGAAACATAGCCATAAATTATAAAAGTAGCAGCTCTTGGAATAAATTCTGTGCGTCTTTGGAGGAAGATGAGTACAATAATCATGGAATATACAGCTATGTCCCACATCCATACCTCCCTTATGAGAAGGAAGATATTTGCGACAGATAGGAGGCATATGTGAATGCGATTGCTAACCATGCAAAACAGGGATGTTAGTAAAGGACAAAATGTTTGTACACAGAATAATGGAACCTCAGTTTTATATTTTGTATATAAGAGATGTGGCCCACGCCTTACCATAGAGAAAGTTTATGTAATTATTTATTCTAGTAGCTTTGGGGAAAGTGTGGGATAGTACTTGTTTGGTCACTCTTGGACCAAGTTAGTCAAGAAGGGGGAGAGGGAGTCCAGCGGGCCAGAGCCACTCAAATTGAAATAAGGAGGGGGATGAGAGGCGGAGCTTTCTAAGATGCCAGAATAGTAATGTGGAGAGGACAAATAGAGGACATATTACATAGTTACAGGGTTGGGCTCTATAAGGAGTGACTTACTGTTTAGGAGGCTACTGGGGAAGTACATGGAGATAATTTTATGGCTTAATGAGAGAACTGAAACAAAAGGTGCTGTGACCTATTCAAAGTGGCTAAAACACATAAAGAAACTGTTAGTAAAGATATCTTTCTCAAACTACATGTGGTGACGTATATAGTGAGGGGTTCCTGGGGTCAAGTATGTTGCAAGACTCCCATATGGAAGTTGAATATGGGCTATAAGCTTGGCGAAGATTGATGACTTGTTATCCTTAAGAGATCCATAATACAAAGAGATGGGATATATCTTGCAAACCATAATAGCGTGGTCCACAACACGGCAAACCACCTGAACTGAATATATACCCTGGGGTCCATGACATTGGTATTGGAGGTTATAATTCTTATATTTTGGTAAGGGGGTGGATTTCTGTGGCAAGACCAGGTCTATATATCTATTGTAAGGTAACTATCAAAATGTAATAACACGCCTTTTATGACTTAAACTAAGGCGTTAAAGAGAAACTGCGTGAAGCATGGGAGGAGAGAGTAAAATAAGGTGTAATTACAGTAACCAACATATAACGATTATCACACATAATATCATTAACTCATATCACCAACTAAATAACATATAGGTGAAAGACCCCCTTTTAAAGTTATCTCCTTCAACTCAAAATTAGTCAGTATAGCAAAACTGACACCTATACACATATAAAAACATAAAGTACAAAGTACATCTAGCTGACATAAAAAAACATGCCTCAGGCATTTGAGCTGTGTCAGGAGTAGTAAGAGGTTTAGTGGCTAAGTGTCTAAAAGAAAACAGCTTGAGCTCTATAGTTAATCTATCCAGATATGGCTGAGTTTTAAAATTTAGGAGGCAACTTTAGGTGAGGAGATTATGGTTTAAACCTTCATGAAACATGCGTGTGTGATAGGGATGAGGAGCCACTTGTAAGTTCTGAAGCAGTTGAATGTTATAGGAAACAAACAGTAACCAATTTAAATGTAAAATGATTTTGTACAAGAGAACTGTCTGCGAATAATATACACAAATCAATACAGTATGAGTCACTAAGATTAACTTGCCAGGTTGTAATGTCCGTGCTATCGACCAACTTGCCGATAATATTTACATTAAGGAATAAAGATTAAACATTTAACGATGACAGAAGAAGATCACCCAACAGATTAAAACTTTAGAATTAAACCAATAACCAAGAGTTACTATAGGTGCTTTTGAGGGGCCCATGAGAGCTGACCTTCTGACATTAGTGTCATTTTTCAGAAGGGGAGAGTGAAGAATAGCGTCCCACCATTAAATCAGCTTTTAAGGAATGGGATGTCACTGAAAATATTACCCAATACCAGTCCTGCAGCCTTGAATGGTCTGGGTGACTCCAAAAACTCTTGCTCCTAGGACCAGTAACTGCTCTCTGCTGCTTGTATCCGTATGAAATTCTGTGTGCTGTGTAACAGTCAGGAGGCTCCGAATAACTCGCATGTGTACTCAAGGGGATTATCATGAGACACGCCCCAGTCATGTCCACAAACGCCTGTAGTGCTCTGCAAAAATCGTCCAGACTCCATCTCAGTAAAGGTATCTGCAGTTAGATTCTTCGATGTCTTGACTACGCCTGCAACACTGGTTATCCAAGTGTAAAGGCCTTCACTTTCCCATCTGGTACCAAACGTGTGTTCCATGTTTGGGCTGAGATTGAGAGGTGCTTGATCATCTGGCAGATGCCTGAGTGAGGGAACAAACCGATCTCCATCCGTGTAGGCGTTGTGGTCTATTGGACCCTTGCTTAGCTGCTCTGTAGTCTCGGCGAGTGTCTCCTGCGTATGTATGGCCGGTTCCATGTGCAGGTCTCTTAACTCACTTTTGAGGTTTTCAAATTGTGCAGTCATCTGGAGATCAAAGTCCATTAGTAGCTTATTAATGAGCATGGGTATGTGTCCATCCTCCATAATCAAGATGAAGAGATGCTGCAGTGGCGTGGGTAACTGGTAAACCCTAAGCAGCCGGGAGGGGTGGGAGACTCTAATGACAGGCCAGTACGAAGGAGTTTAGTACAAAAGATCCCTTCAATCAGTGTTCTGGCTCTCCCGTTCTTCTCCTGAATCTTATAACAGCATTTTCAGAAAAATAGAAATTGTGAAACCATTATTCAAAGTGATTTATGAGACTAAAGCAGCAGGAGCTATGTCTCTGTGCGTCTGCTCTTGTCGATGGCTAGCTCCGCCCCCAGTGGGAGGTATTTTAAGGAGCTGAACTTGTGTCTCTGAAATGAATGTACTTAAATCTTCAGATTGTCTCCCCTCAGGTACCCCTATAATTCGGATATTTCTCCTTGTGCGATTTTCAAGATCCTCAATTTTAGTCTGCATTTTAGAAATAGTTGCAATAGTAGCTTCTAAACTTGTGTTGCACAATTATCCCTTGAATCCAGCAGGATCACATTCAATAAATCCACTTTTGATAGGCTCGGGATAATATCCTCTGCGCTGTGTAATAAATGTAGTAACCCCTAGTGTCACCTTACTACACACTAGCACACTCACTTTTAACAACAATCCCAGGTAAATATTGTATGTGTAGTTCTACAGAAATAAAGCCACTATACTGTTCTCTTAGTAATTCCAGGCTAAACAATTCTCAGACACTCAGTTCTTTACCAGAGAGAGAGCTTTAATTAGAGTCTGCCCAAATTACAGAAAGGTTACAGAGACAGTTACATAAAGAGGTTTTCAGTCATACTCCCAAACACACAATGTATCCTATCTAACAGTTATTATAGGGTGGGTGTCTCTCTCTCTGTGTGTGTATGTATGTATGTGTGTGTGTGTCTGTGTGTGTGTGTGTGTATGTATGTGTGTGTGTCTGTGTGTGTCTGTGTGTGTCTATGTATGTGTGTGTGTGTCTGTGTGTGTCTGTGTGTGTGTCTGTGTGTGTCTGTGTGTGTCTGTGTGTGTCTGTGTGTGTGTCTGTGTGTGTCTGTGTGTGTATGTATGTGTGTGTGTCTGTGTGTGTGTGTGTGTATGTGTGTGTGTGTGTGTGTCTGTGTCTGTGTCTGTGTGTGTGTGTGTCTGTGTGTGTGTGTCTGTGTGTGTGTGCACTTACCAACCCTTTCTTCCTAACCTGTGTGTGTACTGAACCTTCCTTTAAATGGTTGTCCTCCCATGTTAATGCTAGGCCATTCCCTCAGGCCATCCCCTGTTATGTTGGCTATCTTCCCAGGAGGTAATATTAGTGTCTCCACCAAGCAATTTCTTTCTTAGAAGTGTGATGTTTTCCATAGGATGAAAGCAGCTGACCCCCCCTCCTCACTTTCCCACCTGACATTGTTACCACCTCCCCTGTCTGCTTACTCAGGAGACTGCGTGTGTAATATCTCCACAGGAGGTAGACAGCTACAACCTCTATTACTATTCATGTGTAACATCTCCCAGGGAGGTAGCTAGAGCTATACTTTTGTTAGAAGGGGACTGCCTTGTGTTCTATTGTGTGTGTGTTACAACTTCTATTGTGTGTGTGTGTTACAACTTCTATTGTGTGTGTGTGTTACAACTTCTATTGTGTGTGTGTTACAACTTCTACTGTGTGTGTGTTACAACTTCTATTGTGTGTGTGTTACAACTTCTACTGTGTGTGTGTTACAACTTCTACTGTGTGTGTGTTACAACTTCTATTGTGTGTGTGTGTTACAACTTCTATTGTGTGTGTGTTACAACTTCTACTGTGTGTGTGTTACAACTTCTATTGTGTGTGTGTTACAACTTCTATTGTGTGTGTGTTACAACTTCTACTGTGTATGTGTTACAACTTCTATTGTGTATGTGTTACAACTTCTACTGTGTGTGTGTTACAACTTCTATTGTGTGTGTGTGTTACAACTTCTACTGTGTATGTGTTACAACTTCTATTGTGTATGTGTTACAACTTCTACTGTGTATGTGTTACAACTTCTATTGTGTATGTGTTACAACTTCTATTGTGTGTGTGTTACAACTTCTACTGTGTGTGTGTTACAACTTCTATTGTGTATGTGTTACAACTTCTACTGTGTGTGTGTTACAACTTCTATTGTATGTGTGTTACAACTTCTACTGTGTGTGTGTTACAACTTCTACTGTGTGTGTGTTACAACTTCTACTGTGTGTGTGTTACAACTTCTACTGTGTGTGTGTTACAACTTCTATTGTGTATGTGTTACAACTTCTATTGTGTGTGTGTTACAACTTCTATTGTGTGTGTGTTACAACTTCTATTGTGTATGTGTTACAACTTCTATTGTGTGTGTGTTACAACTTCTATTGTGTATGTGTTACAACTTCTATTGTGTATGTGTTACAACTTCTATTGTGTGTGTGTTACAACTTCTATTGTGTGTGTGTTACAACTTCTATTGTGTGTGTGTTACAACTTCTATTGTGTGTGTGTGTTACAACTTCTATTGTGTGTGTGTGTTACAACTTCTATTGTGTGTGTGTGTTACAACTTCTATTGTGTGTGTGTTACAACTTCTATTGTGTGTGTGTGTTACAACTTCTACTGTGTGTGTGTTACAACTTCTATTGTGTGTGTGTTACAACTTCTATTGTGTTTGTGTTACAACTTCTATTGTGTGTGTGTGTTACAACTTCTATTGTGTGTGTGTTACAACTTCTATTGTGTGTGTGTTACAACTTCTACTGTGTGTGTGTTACAACTTCTATTGTGTGTGTGTTACAACTTCTATTGTGTGTGTGTTACAACTTCTATTGTGTGTGTGTTACAACTTCTACTGTGTGTGTGTTACAACTTCTATTGTGTGTGTGTTACAACTTCTATTGTGTGTGTGTTACAACATCTATTGTGTGTGTGTGTTACAACTTCTATTGTGTGTGTGTTACAACTTCTACTGTGTGTGTGTTACAACTTCTATTGTGTGTGTGTTACAACTTCTATTGTGTGTGTGTTACAACTTCTACTGTGTGTGTGTTACAACTTCTATTGTGTGTGTGTTACAACTTCTACTGTGTGTGTGTGTTACAACTTCTATTGTGTGTGTGTTACAACTTCTATTGTGTGTGTGTTACAACTTCTATTGTGTATGTGTGTTACAACTTCTATTGTGTGTGTTACAACTTCTATTGTGTGTGTGTTACAACTTCTATTGTGTGTGTGTGTTACAACTTCTATTGTGTGTGTGTTACAACTTCTATTGTGTGTGTGTGTTACAACTTCTATTGTGTGTGTGTTACAACTT
Source organism: Bombina bombina (assembly GCF_027579735.1). Lineage (NCBI taxonomy): Eukaryota > Metazoa > Chordata > Amphibia > Anura > Bombinatoridae > Bombina > Bombina bombina. Next base: position 351,483,385 of record NC_069506.1, on the reverse strand, counting down.
CTATTGTGTGTGTGTTACAACTTCTATTGTGTGTGTGTTACAACTTCTATTGTGTGTGTGTTACAACTTCTACTGTGTGTGTTACAACTTCTACTGTGTGTGTGTTACAACTTCTATTGTGTATGTGTTACAACTTCTATTGTGTGTGTGTTACAACTTCTATTGTGTGTGTGTTACAACTTCTATTGTGTGTGTGTTACAACTTCTACTGTGTGTGTGTTACAACTTCTATTGTGTGTGTGTTACAACTTCTATTGTGTGTGTGTTACAACTTCTATTGTGTATGTGTTACAACTTCTATTGTGTGTGTGTTACAACTTCTATTGTGTGTGTGTTACAACTTCTATTGTGTGTGTGTTACAACTTCTATTGTGTGTGTGTTACAACTTCTATTGTGTGTGTGTTACAACTTCTATTGTGTATGTGTTACAACTTCTATTGTGTGTGTGTTACAACTTCTATTGTGTGTGTGTTACAACTTCTACTGTGTATGTGTTACAACTTCTATTGTGTATGTGTTACAACTTCTATTGTGTGTGTGTTACAACTTCTATTGTGTGTGTGTTACAACTTCTATTGTGTGTGTGTTACAACTTCTATTGTGTGTGTGTTACAACTTCTATTGTGTGTGTGTTACAACTTCTATTGTGTGTGTGTTACAACTTCTATTGTGTATGTGTTACAACTTCTATTGTGTGTGTGTTACAACTTCTATTGTGTGTGTGTTACAACTTCTACTGTGTGTGTGTTACAACTTCTACTGTGTGTGTGTTACAACTTATATTGTGTGTGTGTTACAACTTCTATTGTGTGTGTGTTACAACTTCTATTGTGTGTGTGTTACAACTTCTATTGTGTGTGTGTTACAACTTCTACTGTGTGTGTGTTACAACTTCTATTGTGTGTGTGTTACAACTTCTACTGTGTGTGTGTTACAACTTCTATTGTGTGTGTGTTACAACTTCTACTGTGTGTGTGTTACAACTTCTATTATGTGTGTGTTACAACTTCTATTGTGTGTGTGTTACAACTTCTACTGTGTGTGTGTTACAACTTCTATTGTGTGTGTGTTACAACTTCTATTGTGTGTGTGTTACAACTTCTACTGTGTGTGTGTTACAACTTCTATTATGTGTGTGTGTTACAACTTCTATTGTGTGTGTGTGTAACAACTTCTATTGTGTGTGTGTTACAACTTCTATTGTGTGTGTGTTACAACTTCTATTGTGTGTGTGTGTTACAACTTCTACTGTGTGTGTGTTACAACTTCTATTGTGTATGTGTTACAACTTCTATTGTGTGTGTGTTACAACTTCTATTGTGTGTGTATTACAACTTCTACTGTGTATGTGTTACAACTTCTATTGTGTGTGTGTTACAACTTCTACTGTGTGTGTGTTACAACTTCTATTATGTGTGTGTTACAACTTCTATTGTGTGTGTGTTACAACTTCTACTGTGTGTGTGTTACAACTTCTATTGTGTATGTGTTACAACTTCTATTGTGTATGTGTTACAACTTCTACTGTGTGTGTGTTACAACTTCTATTGTGTGTGTGTGTTACAACTTCTACTGTGTATGTGTTACAACTTCTATTGTGTATGTGTTACAACTTCTATTGTGTGTGTGTTACAACTTCTACTGTGTATGTGTTACAACTTCTATTGTGTGTGTGTTACAACTTCTACTGTGTGTGTGTTACAACTTCTATTATGTGTGTGTTACAACTTCTATTGTGTGTGTGTTACAACTTCTACTGTGTGTGTGTTACAACTTCTATTATGTGTGTGTTACAACTTCTATTGTGTGTGTGTTACAACTTCTACTGTGTGTGTGTTACAACTTCTATTGTGTGTGTGTTACAACTTCTATTGTGTGTGTGTTACAACTTCTACTGTGTGTGTGTTACAACTTCTATTGTGTGTGTGTTACAACTTCTATTGTGTGTGTGTTACAACTTCTACTGTGTGTGTGTTACAACTTCTATTATGTGTGTGTTACAACTTCTATTGTGTGTGTGTTACAACTTCTACTGTGTGTGTGTTACAACTTCTATTGTGTATGTGTTACAACTTCTATTGTGTATGTGTTACAACTTCTACTGTGTGTGTGTTACAACTTCTATTGTGTGTGTGTGTTACAACTTCTACTGTGTGTGTGTTACAACTTCTATTGTGTATGTGTTACAACTTCTATTGTGTATGTGTTACAACTTCTACTGTGTGTGTGTTACAACTTCTATTGTGTGTGTGTTACAACTTCTATTGTGTGTGTGTTACAACTTCTATTGTGTGTGTGTTACAACTTCTATTGTGTGTGTGTTACAACTTCTATTGTGTGTGTGTTACAACTTCTACTGTGTGTGTGTGTTACAACTTCTATTGTGTGTGTGTTACAACTTCTATTGTGTGTGTGTTACAACTTCTATTGTGTGTGTGTTACAACTTCTACTGTGTGTGTGTGTTACAACTTCTATTGTGTATGTGTTGCAACTTCTACTGTGTGTGTGTGTTACAACTTCTATTGTGTGTGTGTGTTACAACTTCTATTGTGTGTGTGTTACAACTTCTATTGTGTATGTGTTGCAACTTCTACTGTGTGTGTGTGTTACAACTTCTATTGTGTGTGTGTTACAACTTCTATTGTGTGTGTGTGTTACAACTTCTACTGTGTGTGTGTGTTACAACTTCTATTGTGTGTGTGTTACAACTTCTATTATGTGTGTGTTACAACTTCTATTGTGTGTGTGTGTTACAACTTCTATTGTGTGTGTGTTAAAACTTCTATTGTGTGTGTGTTACAACTTCTATTGTGTGTGTGTTACAACTTCTATTGTGTGTGTTACAACTTCTATTGTGTGTGTGTTCTATTGTGTATCCCAGGTAGATAGACTGCTTTAAAGTTTGCATCTCTCTGTGTACTCTATTCCCACTCATACACATTCATACATAACTTTTTAATCAAATCCATATTTGTACACTACATTCCCCCACTTGAATAGGATTAATTTAGAATCATATTCACAATATATGTGTGTATATGTATGTGTGTGTGTGTGTGTGTGTGTGTGTGTATATATATATCTACACTTCCCTACATATTCATTCATTTATTACACAGTGCAGAGGCTATTATCCCTCAAATTCACCAGGATTACATTCAATAAATTCACTTTGGATATGCTAGTAACCCCTAGTGTCACCTTACTACACACTAGTATACTATTCACTTTTACCAACAATCCCAGGTAAATATTGTATGTATAGTTCTACAGAAATAAAGCCACTATACTGTACTCATAGTAATTCCAGGCTAAACAATTCTCTCAGTTCTTTACCAGAGAGAGAGCTTTAATTAGAGTCTGCCCATATTACAGAAAGGTTACAGAGACAGTTACATAAAGAGGTTTTCAGTCATACTCCCAAACACACAATGTTTCCTATCTAACAGTTATTACAGGGTGGGTGTCTCTCTCTCTGTGTGTGTGCACTTACCAAAACCCTTTCTTCCTATCTAGAATGACTGTGCGGTTGCATGTGTGTGTTTGTGCTTGTGAATGCATGTGTGTATGTGTAGAGTGTCAGTGTGTGTATACCTACCAACCTTCCATCCCAACTGCCCTTATCCCTCTCGGCTGTCCGATTATATTCTGAGATCTTTCTTTGCTTTGGACAAACTGACTTTCTTGGAAAGGGTGAAGTACTTTGCATATGTAAAGACAGTGGCCTCTAGTTATCAAGTCGTCAACCGCAAATACGCTGGAATTCCACAGCATATTTGTAGCGAGGCTGATTCGCTGTAGTTATCAAGCCCTACAGCCCGGCAAAAGTAGAATTCAGTGACGTCACTACAGATGTTCGGAACGCAGAGAACTAGCAGGTATGCTCGCCACTATTCCGGGCCAGCGTACCTGGTTTTTAATCCGCTGCCCTGGAGGCGGCGGATACCATAGGAATCAATGGGAGTCTGACAGCAGCGAGAGCTCATGTTCGCTGCTGCCCGATATCCCATTGATTCCTATGGGAAGTGTCTTTACATAACACGTACCCCAAGTCTAAACACCCCTAATCTGCCTCCCTACACTGCTGCCACCTACTTTATATTTATTAACCCCTAAACCGCTGCCCTGACACTGCCGCCACCTACATTATACTTATTAACCCCTAAACCGCCGCTCCTGGACCCCGCCGCAACTATAATAAATATATTAACCCCTAAACTGCCGCTCCCGGACCCCTTCGCCACCTACATTATACCTATTAACCCCTAATCTGCCGTCCCCTATACCGCCGCCACCTACATAAAGTTATTAACCCCTATCCTGCCGATCCCGGACCCCGCCACAAATAAATGAATTGTTTAACCCCTAAACCGCCGCACCCAGAGCCCGCCACTACCTACATTACATTGATTAACCCCTAATCTACCCTCCTACACCGCCGCCACTATATTAAATGAATTAACCCCTAAACCTAAGTCTAACCCTAACACCCCCTAAATTAAATATTATTTAATTTAATCTAAATAAATATTCCTATAATTAAATAAATTAATCCTATTTAAAACTAAATACTTACCTATAAAATAAACCCTAAGATAGCTACAATATAATTAATAGTTACATTGTAGCTATTTTAGGGTTTATTTTTATTTTACAGGCCAATTTGTATTTATTTTAACTAGCTACAATAGTTATTAAATAGTTATTAACTATTTAATAACTACCTAGCTAAAATAACTACAAAAGTACATGTAAAATAAATCCTAACCTACGTTACAATTACACCTAACACTACACTATCATTAAATAAATTAAATTAATTAACTACAATTACCTAACATTAAATAAAATTAATTAAAAATAACTAAAGTACAAAAAAAACAAAAATAACTAAATTACAGAAAATAAAAAAGAATTACAAGAATTTTAAACTAATTACGCCTAATCTAAGCCCCCTAAAAAAATAAAAAGGCCCCCCAAAATAATAAAATTCCCTACCCTAAACTAAATTACAAAGTAATCAGCTCTTTTACCAGCCCTTAAAAGGGCTTTTTGCGGGGCATTGCCCCAAAGTAATCAGCTCTTTTACCTGTAAAAAAAAGAAATACAATACCCCCCCAACATTACAACCCACCACCCACACACCCCTACTCTAAAACCCAGCCAATCCCCCCTTAAAAAAACCTAACACTACCCCATTGAAGATCACCCTACCTTGAGACATCTTCACCCAGCCGGGCACAAGCGGTCATCCGATCCGTCCAGAAGTCTTCATCAAATCTGGGCAGAAGAGGTCCTCCAAGCGACAGATGTCTTCATCCAAGCAGCATCTACTATCTTCAATCAACCGAGCAGAGCCATCTTGAATCCAGCCGACACGGAGCCATCCTCTTATTCCGACGTCCTAACACCGAATGAAGGTTCCTTTAAATGACGTCATCCAAGATGGTGTCCCTTGAATTCCAATTGGCTATTGTACCTAGTTAAAATAATTACAAAGTTGCCTGTAAAATAAAAATAAATCCTAAAATAGCTACAATGTAATTATTAATTATATTGTAGCTATCTTAGGGTTTATTTTATAGGTAAGTATTTAGTTTTAAATAGGAATACTTTAGTTAATAACAGTAATATTATTTAGATGTATTTTAATTATATTTAAGTTAGAGGGGTGTTAGGGTTAGGGTTAGACTTAGGTTTAGGGGCTAATTCATTTAATATAGTGGCGGCAGTGTAGGGGGGGTAGATTAGCGGTTAATCAATGTAATGTAGGTGGCGGCGGTGTAGGGGGGCAGGATAGGAGTTAATAAATGTAATGTAGGTGGCGGCGGGCTCCGGGTGCGGCGGTTTAGGGGTTAAACAATTAATTTATTTGCGGCGGGTTCTGGGATCGGCAGGATAGGGGTTAATAACTTTATGTAGGTGACGGCGGTATAGGGGGTGGCAGATTAGGGGTTAATAGGTATAATGTAGGTTGCGGCAGGGTCTGGGAGCGACGGTTTAGGGGTTAATATACAGTTGCAAGAAAAAGTATGTGAACCCTTTGGAATGATATGGATTTCTGCACAAATTGGTCATAAAATGTGATCTGATCATCATCTAAGTCACAACAATAGACAATCACAGTCTGCTTAAACTAATAACACACAAAGAATGAAATGTTGCCATGTTTTTATTGAACACACCATGTAAATATTCACAGTGCAGGTGGAAAAAATATGTGAACCCCTAGACTAATGATATCTCCAAGAGCTAATTGGAGTGAGATGTCAGCCAACTGGAGTCCAATCAATGAGATGAGATTGGAGGTGTTGGTTACAGCTGCCCTGCCCTATAAAAAAACACACACCAGTTCTGGGTTTGCTTTTCACAAGAAGCATTGCCTGATGTGAATGATGCCTCGCACAAAAGAGCTCTCAGAAGACCTACGATTAAGAATTGTTGACTTGCATAAAGCTGGAAAGGGTTATAAAAGTATCTCCAAAAGCCTTGCTGTTCATCAGTCCATGGTAAGACAAATTGTCTATAAATGGAGAAAGTTCAGCACTGCTGCTACTCTCCCTAGAAGTGGCCGTCCTGTAAAGATGACTACAAGAGCATAGCGCAGACTGCTCAATGAGGTGAAGAAGAATCCTAGAGTGTCAGCTAAAGACTTACAAAAGTCACTGGCAAATGCTAACATCCCTGTTAGCGAATCTACAATACGTAAAACACTAAACAAGAATGTATTTCATGGGAGGATACCACAGAGGAAGCCACTGCTGTCCAAACAAAACATTGTTGCACGTTTACAGTTTGCACAAGAGCACCTGGATGTTCCACAGCAGTACTGGCAAAGTATTCTGTGGACAGATGAAACCAAAGTTGAATTGTTTGGAAGAAACTGTAAGGTCACCGGTTCTCTCACACTGTCCCTTTAAGAGAGATCACCGGTTCTCTCACAATGTCCCTTTAAGAAGCGCTCCTCCTCTTTACTATAAATTAGCATAGCATGCATAGTTAGTTGCTGGATTATTGAAGCAGACGACACTACTAAAAGCTTCGTTACAACTAGCCACTATCTTGGATATCATCACTGACATATTCAACAATATAACCTAATTCCTTCAGTTCAGTTGATTCCGGTCAGCTCAAACTTTCACTCCTTGAGACACAGACGCCGGAGCTGCAGTGACGTCATCCTCTACCGCCCGCACCTGCCGGCAGCGTCTCTTTCTTTCCTTGTGAAGTGGTTGATGCAGTTTGCCTTAAGCCTTACTTCAAGCCAAAACAAACTTTCGGTAACTCTGACTGTTCCCATCTTCAGCCTAAGGAAGGTATGAACATTGTATTCCATAACTTAAGCCACTAATAACCACTCTGATCTTCTAGCATTCCGGAGAACAGCGGGTTAATCTGAGGCTAAACTAAATCATTGTGTTAACTTAGGAAACTCCTATTTCGGGTTAGCATTTTGATACATCACAACATATTTATAAAAAATATATATTATTATCAATTTTTCAAGTATCAAAACTGTAACATTATCAAGAGCTGAAATTGAATCGTTACATATTAATCCAGCCATTAAAAAGTTACAGCTCATATAGACCTGTATGAGGTTATACTATAAAAAAAAAAATTACTATTTTGTGTTGTGAATACATCATGGAAATGGAGCCTACCACTATGGCTGATCACTTAAAAAGTTTGTCTGATAGGGTTGAACTTTTATCTAATTCATTCAGAGAATTACAACTGGAGAACCAGGCCCTAAAAGCTTGTCTTAGGGAAACATTAACTGCTAAATCTCCTGCTACTGAACACTCTCCTGAACCATCTGTTTCTACTCCTGAAAAGTTCTCTGGTAATAGGGCTCAGTTTAGGGAATTCAGAAATTCATGTTTACTTATGTTTCAACTGAAACCCAAAACTTACGCCACAGAAAGATCCAGAGTACTAACAGTGATCTCATATCTAAGAGGAGAACCAAGGGCATGGGCAGATGTTTTTTTTGAATCGGAAGATCCTATTTTGGGATCCCTGGAAGCATTTTTTACTGAGATGTCAACACTGTATGAGGATCCATATAAACAGATATCTGCAGAAAATAATTTGAGAGCTTTAAAACAGTCAAAAAACCCTGTCGAAACTTACATTACACAATTCAAGATCTATGCAAGAGATGCTAAGTGGAATGAGATTTCTCTCAAAAATCAATTCCGTTTAGGGTTAAGTGAGGAATTAAAAGACAAAATCTCCCGTATAGGAATACCTGACACTTTGGAGGAATTCTATACAGTTGCTATCTCTATTGATCGACGTCTTAGAGAGAGACGCAGTGAAAGATTTGGTATTACAAAAAGACCTTCTATCTCACCTACCACTTCTACAAAAGACTTACCACTACCCATGGAAATAGGGTTCATAAAAGGCCCTCTTTCTGCTCAGGAAAAGACCAGAAGAAAGACGTTGAATCTATGTTTATACTGTGCATCACCCAAACATGAGGTAAAAGACTGCCCCCAATTGGCAAAACAGAAAATAGGTAAGATAAAAAACTATCAACCTAATTTTTTTTCTAAACTTGTTTCTGCCACATATCTCACTATTCCTGTCAATTTACAGTGGGAGTCCTGCAAGATTCAGACAACAGCGTTAATTGACACAGGATCCTGTGGAAACTTCATTGACATGAATTTTGTGTTTAAAAATAAAATACCTATAATTTCAAAGCAAGTACCTGTCTCTGTTAAAGTTATTGACGGTAGTATACTCTCAAGTGGGCCACTCACTCACCAGACAATTCCCCTGACTTTACTCTTAGAGAACCATAAAACTGACATGATATCACTTGATGTTATATCTTCCCCCATGTTCAAGGTTATCTTAGGTATAAATTGGTTAAGGGCTCACAAACCTCTTATAGATTGGGCTCACCTATCCATATCTTTTCCCAAAAAGATAGATACAAAACAAATTAAAGACAGCTCTACCCTCCTTAGTGTGATTAATGGTGAACAACTTATTCCTCAATATTATCAAGAATTTAGAGATGTTTTTGATAAGACTGAAGCAGAAAGCCTTCCACCACATAGGGCATACGACTGCCCCATTGATCTCCTCCCTGGGGTGTCCATACCCTTTGGTCATTTATATCCATTGTCTAAACCTGAATTGGAACACCTAAAGGTGTACATTGACGATAACCTCAAAAAGGGGTTCATAAGACCCAGTACCTCCCCCGCTGGTGCGGGAATATTTTTTGTGACCAATAAGGACGGTACACTCAGGCCTATAATAGACTATAGGGAGCTAAACAAGCGCACTAGGAAAAACAGATATCCCCTTCCATTAATCCCGGAATTAATGGAAAGATTACGAGGCTCCTCGTACTTCACAAAGTTGGATCTCAGAGGAGCCTATAATCTGATAAGAATAAGAGCTGGGGACGAATGGCTTACAGCATTTAGGACAAGATATGGTCTTTATGAGTATACTGTAATGCCATTCGGATTGTGTAATGCCCCAGCTACATTTCAATGTTTCATAAATGACATATTCAGGGATATACTTGACGTGTACGTTATAGTCTATTTAGATGACATTCTAATTTACTCTTCTGATTTGAATCAACACAGAAGTCATGTCAGGGAAGTTTTGCTCAGGTTAAGACAAAATAAATTATACGCTAAGCCTGAGAAATGCATATTTGAAGCAAAAAACATAACCTTCTTAGGTTATAATATCACTAAGCAAGGTATTTCTATGGATAACAAAAAGATCAGTGCTATACTAGAATGGCCTACTCCTTCCTCCAGAAGGGATGTACAACGTTTCCTTGGATTCTCTAACTTTTATAGGAAGTTTATTCCTGGATTCGCTGCTATTTGCAAACCTCTCACGGATCTCACTAAACAACATCTTAAATTCTCATGGACTCCCCAAGCTCAAGAGGCGTTCGATTTCTTAAAACAAAAATTTTCTTCAGAACCTATCCTCAGGTATCCTGATCTAACTCATCAGTTTGTTTTAGAGGTTGATGCCTCGGATTATGCTATTGGGGCAATCCTTTCACAAAGACCCTCTTGTAAGGAATCTCTCCATCCCGTTGCATATTATTCTAGGGTCCTTCAACCAGCAGAGAGGAATTACCCAGTGGGAGAAAAGGAGTTATTGGCCATTAAATGTTCATTTGATCACTGGCGACATCTCCTGGAGGGTGCAGAACATCCAATAATCATATTTACAGACCACAAGAACTTGCAATACCTCCAAACTAATAAGACTCTCTCCTCAAGACAATTGAGATGGAGTCTTTATTTTTCTAGATTTCGATTTACCATCTGTTATAGGCCAGGTGAAAAAAATGGAAAAGCTGATGCCCTCTCTCGAATGCCCATCAATCTAAATTCGGATTTTCCACCCACTACTGTTGTTCCACAAGAGTGTTTCGTTGGGTTAACTACCTCTCAGATACAAAAAGACCAGAATCTCAACACTGATATTAACCTAGACGAACTCACATTACACTCCGATGGGTTATATTACAGACAGAACAAACTATTTATACCTGTTAACCTTCGTCAATCCTTATTAAAGCAAGTACATGACTCACCATTAGCAGGACATAGGGGTGTGGAAAAAACCATGGAACTTCTCACTCGATTTTACTGGTGGCCAAGAATCAGACAATCCGTACGTAGCTATGTATCCAACTGTGAAACATGTGCCACCTCTAAACATGCAAAACAACGACCTTTTGGGTTCCTACAACCAGTATCAGTACCAGATAAACCCTGGGAGAAAGTCTCCATGGACTTTATTGTAGATCTCCCTAGATCTAATGGATTTAACACCATCTTTGTCATCACGGACCTTTTCTCCAAAATGGCTCATTTTGTTCCAACAACTGCTTTACCTACCTCCAAAATCACTGCTGATCTATTCCTTAAAGAAGTCATTCGCTTACATGGTATCCCGAAGATTGTCATAAGCGATCGAGGGTCACAGTTTACGTCCAGATTTTGGAAGAATCTCTGCAAATCACTTCATATAGAACAATCCCTCACGACTTCTTTCCATCCACAGTCAAATGGATTAACTGAAAGAGTGAACCAAAGCATTGAACAATTCTTACGCTGTTATTGCTCTCAGGAACAACATACCTGGGCCGATTACATTCATTTAGCGGAATTTTCTTATAATAATCATGTGAATTCATCAACTCGGTTCACTCCTTTCTTTATTAATTATGGTTTACATCCCCGAGCAGACTTCTTGCCCAGGATCGACACACCTTGCCCTCAGGTAAATGATACAATGAATGACATCTCCCGAATTTTCTCCTCAGTGAAAAAGCACATTCTTGATTCCCAAAACACTCAAAGTAATTACTACAATTTAAGACGCAGACCTGGACCAATCTACTCAGTTGGACAACGTGTTTGGTTGTCCACTAAGAATTTAAAATTGCACTACCCATCCAAAAAACTTGGACGTACTTTCATTGGACCATTCTTAATTTCCTCAATATCGAATCCTCTTACCGTTACCTTGGATCTTCCACCATCAATTAAGGTACACCCAACTTTTCATATATCTCTGGTGAAACCTTGTAATTCAGATGTGCCCCTGCTCTCTCATCTCCCGGGTGTTTCAGTACCAACTGACCAGGAAGAATTCCAGGTTCATAGTATTATAGACTCCAGACTTGATCGCGGACAATTATTTTACCTTGTCCGTTGGCTAGGTTTTGGTCAGGAAGAGGACTCATGGGAACCTGTCTCGAATCTTTCTGCACCCAGATTGATCTCTCAGTTCCATCGGAGGCATCCGGACAGACCTCGTCCTTGAAACCTCGCTGTGGTTTCATTGGGGGGGGGACTATGTAAGGTCACCGGTTCTCTCACACTGTCCCTTTAAGAGAGATCACCGGTTCTCTCACAATGTCCCTTTAAGAAGCGCTCCTCCTCTTTACTATAAATTAGCATAGCATGCATAGTTAGTTGCTGGATTATTGAAGCAGACGACACTACTAAAAGCTTCGTTACAACTAGCCACTATCTTGGATATCATCACTGACATATTCAACAATATAACCTAATTCCTTCAGTTCAGTTGATTCCGGTCAGCTCAAACTTTCACTCCTTGAGACACAGACGCCGGAGCTGCAGTGACGTCATCCTCTACCGCCCGCACCTGCCGGCAGCGTCTCTTTCTTTCCTTGTGAAGTGGTTGATGCAGTTTGCCTTAAGCCTTACTTCAAGCCAAAACAAACTTTCGGTAACTCTGACTGTTCCCATCTTCAGCCTAAGGAAGGTATGAACATTGTATTCCATAACTTAAGCCACTAATAACCACTCTGATCTTCTAGCATTCCGGAGAACAGCGGGTTAATCTGAGGCTAAACTAAATCATTGTGTTAACTTAGGAAACTCCTATTTCGGGTTAGCATTTTGATACATCACAACATATTTATAAAAAATATATATTATTATCAATTTTTCAAGTATCAAAACTGTAACATTATCAAGAGCTGAAATTGAATCGTTACAGAAACACACAACACTATGTGTGGCGAAAAAGAGGCTTGATCACCAAAAGGTTAGAAAAACAGCACACCTTCTCTGTTTGTAGTGGGGCGAGGAATAAAGGACTTGCCAGGTCCCAGTCAATCCAAATATAAAGAATATTCCAGCCTCCAATTTCTTTAAAAGACCTTTATTTCATTATACATGATTAAGAACCTGTTGAGGCTTGAAACGTTGTAATTTCTACTCAGGATCCTATATGAAATAAAGGTCTTTTAAAGAAATTGGAGGCTGGAATATTCTTTATATTTGGTGAAAAAGAGGCACAGCACACCAACATCAACATGCTATCATTGAAGGAAAAATGAATTCCCAAGTTTATCAAGACTTTTTGCAGGAGAACTTAAGGCCATCTGTCTACCAGCTGAAGCTCAACAGAAGATGGGTGTTGCAACAGGACAATGACCCAAAGCATAGAAGTAAATCAACAACAGAATGGCTTAAACAGAAGAAAATACGCCTTCGGAAGTGGCCCAGTCAGAATCCTGACCTCAACCCGATTGAGATGCTGTGGCATGACCTCAAGAAAGCGATTCACACCAGACATCACAAGAATATTGCTGAACTGAAACAGTTCTGTAAAGAGGAAGGGTCAAGAATGTGCACGTCTGATCTAAAACTACTGGAAACGTTTGGTTGAAGTTATTGCTGCCAAAGGAGGTTCAACCAGTTATTAAATCCAAGGGTTCACATACTTTTTCCACCTGCACTGTGAATATTTACATGGTGTGTTCAATAAAAACATGGCAACATTTCATTCTTTGTGTGTTATTAGTTTAAGCAGACTGTGATTGTCTATTGTTGTGACTTAGATGATGATCAGATCACATTTTATGACCAATTTGTGCAGAAATCCATATCATTCCAAAGGGTTCACATACTTTTTCTTGCAACTGTATTTATTATAGTTGCGGCGGGGTCCAGGAGCAGTGGTTTAGCGGTTAATACTTTTATTTAGTTGCGGGGGGCTCTGGGAGCGGTGGTTTAGGGGGTATAACAGTATAGTATACTGTGGGTGCTTAGTGACAGGCTAGCAAGAAAGCTGCGAAGAAGCTGATGAGCAGCGAGATCAATGACTGTTAGTTAACAAGAGTCCGCTGCTCATCGCACCGTACTTGGTGCGCGGCTTCTTGACAGCTTTCTTGATAACTTTGGCGAATGTATTCAGGTGACGATGTTAGGCAAGCTTAGGCGAGCGTATTGGGCCGGCGAATGCAGGAAAATACGGAGCTTCATAACTAGAGGCCCTTGTCTCTTTGTTGTTAGTTTTATCTACCTGTGTAAATTATCACATCCTTCCATAGAATATAGACCTTTGTTACACATTTATACAGACACACATATTGTATATACATTCTATTTATAGCTACAACTTGAACTCTGAGTGGCAGTAAGATCTTCAAGATCTGATACTCTCTGCTCCACTTCATTTATTCTATTAGCGAAATGTCTCATTTCTTGCATTAATAGGGTGATATCTTGTTTGATCTCCGTTCTAAGTGCATCAAATTTGGGGGTTAGGGCCTCTGAGATATTTGTTACTAAGACCTGCATGTTGGTCACCTCGTTAATAGGTGGTACATTTGCAGAAGCCACGTGTATATCTATTGGAGGATCTGTAGTAATTGTGTTTCTCCTATCTCTTTGCTTAGCTGCCATGGCTGGCGAAGGAGTCCGAGAGTGACTGTGAAGAAATTTATCCATACGCCGTGAAGTAATATGTGCCACAAGAAAGAAGGAACCAACCTATTTAAATGAGAATTTCCAGCTTGTGACGTGAAGGAAGAGAAGGAGGAAAAAAAAGAGAAAGCACCCCCCAGAGGAAGGGGAAAGAATAACCCCGTGAAGAAAAAAAGTGCAAGGAAAATAGGACCTGGAGCATAAAAAAAGTGCTCACAAGGAAGGTGCAAAGTGAATAAGACCTGGAGCATAGAAAATTGCTCACGAGTTAGCTTAATGTGAAAACCAGTGAGAAGGGCGTCACTAGACCAGCCACGAGCGATATAAAGCGTTAAGGAAAAACAATTAGATTTGTAGGAAATACTATTTGGAGATTCCCCCCTTTACAAAAACATGATATGCCTCATGAATAGAGCTTTGCTAAGACCAGTGGAAGGTTTTTTTTGTTCCTTTTTTTCCCCCTACCTTCTTTTTTGTCTCCCCTCCTTCTCTTATAGCTTTCCCTTCCTGCCCCTTTCTATCCTCTCCTTCCCAACTTTCACAGCCCCCTTAGCATATAAATGTGTATGTTCAAAATACTAAAACTAGTATCAAAAGATTTTACTGCAATTATTTAAGACACCAGTTAAAGACCACCCTGTAGCGTAGGGTTGAAAAGTAGTTATATTGAGGCGGGGGTACTCCTAAGTAAGGGAGACCCCCTTTAACCAAAGTTTTATTTATGACAGATTTATAGAAACAGGCTAGCAATTAAAGGACAGTTTTTGTTTTGGTCCTTTACCCTCTCTTATTCACTCTCCACAGCATAGTTATTTAAACAGACCTTAACAGGTAGGGAAAGAAGAATATAAACCTCTAAGAGTATAGAAAAAGATTTAGCAGGTTTAAATTCACACAATTGCTATTTGCTCTTAATAGGAGTTTAACTATAGTATAAAGCTTGCTTCATTTGTTATTGCTAATGGTTGTTAACATAGAGGTAGTTAAATAGAGAGGAGATTCCCACATTTATCCCTTAGGATTTCACAGATTCACCTTAAATTTGGCTATAGACAAAACCAGTGGGTACAGTTTTAGAGAAAAGAGATACTTTTGTTCTTATTTTATACAAAGTCAATATATCTGAATTTTACTTTGATTCAGCAGCTACTAAGTATCATTTTCTTCTTGGAACAAGGGCAATGAAAAAGTCAAGTACAGATAGCTACAGCTATACAGATCGTTACGATCAGCCACAGTCACACTGCAATATTAACCCCTTAGTGACCAGAGCACTTTTCCATTTTCTGTCCGTTTGGGACCAAGGCTATTTTTACATTTTTGCGGTGTTTGTGTTTAGCTGTAATTTTCTTCTTACTCATTTACTGTACCCACACATATTATATACCGTTTTTCTCGCCATTAAATGGACTTTCTAAAGATACCATTATTTTCATCATATCTTATAATTTACTATAAATAAAATGATAAAATATGAGGAAAAATGGAAAAAAACACACTTTTTCTAACTTTGACCCCCAAAATCTGTTACATATCTAAAACCACCAAAAAACACCCATGCTAAATAGTTTCTAAATTTTGTCCTGAGTTTAGAAATACCCAATGTTTACATGTTCTTTGCTTTTTTTGCAAGTTATAGGGCCATAAATACAAGTAGCACTTTGCTATTTCCAAACCATTTTTTTCCAAAATTAGCGCTAGTTACATTAGAACACTGATATCTTTCAGGAATCCCTGAATATCCCTTGACATGTATATATTTTTTTTTAGTAGACATCGCAAAGTATTGATCAAGGCCAATTTTGGTATATTTCATACCACTATTTCACCGCCAAATGCGATCAAATACAAAAAATTGTTCACTTTTTCACAAATTTTTTCACAAACTTTAGGTTTCTCACTGAAATCATTTACAAACAGCTTGTGCAATTATGGCATAAATGGTTGTAAATTCTTCTCTGGGATCCCCTTTGTTCAGAAATAGCACACATATATGGCTTTGGCGTTGCTTTTTGGTAATTAGAAGGCCGCTAAATGCCACTGCGCACCACAAGTGTATCATGCCCAGCAGTTAAGGGGTTAATTAGGGAGCTTTTAGGGAGCTTGTAGGGTTAATTTTAGCTTTAGTGTAGTGTAGTAGACAACCCCAAGTATTGATCTAGGCACATTTTGCTATATTTCATGCCACCATTTCACCGCCAAATGCGATCAAATTAAAAAAAACGTAAAATTTTTCACAATTTTAGGTTTCTCACTGAAATCATTTACAAACAGCTTGTGCAATTATGGCACAAATGGTTGTAAATGCTTGTCTGGGATCCCCTTTGTTCAGAAATAGCAGACATATATGACTTTGGCGTTGCTTTCTGGTAATTAGAAGGCCACTAAATCCTGTTGCGCCTCACACGTGTATTATGGCTAGCAGTGAAAGGGTTAATTAGGGAGTTTGTAGTGAGCTTGCAGGGTTAATTTTAGCTTTAGTGTAGAGATCAGCCTCCCATCTGACACATCCCACCCCCTGATCCCTCCCAAACAGCTCCCTTCCCTCCCCCACCCCACAATTGTCCCCGCCATCTTAAGTACTGGCAGAAAGTCTGCCAGTACTAAAATAAAAGGGTTTTAAAAAAAAAATGAATTTTTTTTTTAGCATATTTACATATGCTACTGTGTAGGATCCCCCCCTTAGCCCCCAACCTCCCTGATCCTCCCAAAACCGCTCTCTAACCCTCCCCTCTGCCTTATTGGGGGCCATCTTGGGTACTGGCAGCTGTCTGCCAGTACCCAGTTTACAATAAAAAGTGCTTTTTTTTTGTGTTTTTTTTTTTTTTTTCTGTAGTGTAGCTTCCCCCCCCACCCCCCACAGACAAACCCCCACCACCTTGCTGATTATTTTAATTTTAATTTTTTTTATATTTTTTATTTCCCCATTTTCTGCAGTGTAGCGGTTCCCACCCGCTCCCTCCCCATGCACGCGCCCGCCCCCACCCTCCCGTGCACGCGCGCGCGCGCGTGCGCGCCCCCAGCCACCCCCGCCCACGATCCCGCCCCCCTTCACAACCACAGGGCCATCGATGGCCGCCACCCGCCTCCCGGTCCGGCTCCCACCCACCAACACAGGGAGCAACCGATCTCCGGTGCAGAGAGGGCCACAGAGTGGCTCTCTCTGCACCGGATGACTTAAAAAGGTTATTGCAGGATGCCTCCATATCGAGGCATCACTGCAATAACCGGAAAGCAGCTGGAAGCGAGCAGGATCGCTTCCAGCTGCTTTCCACACTGAGGACGTGCAGGGTACGTTCTCAGGCATTAACTGCCTTTTTTCTGAGGACGTACCCTGCACGTCCTCAGTCGTTAAGGGGTTAAAAAGGGGATTTCTTCTTCTGTTGTATAAAAATCTCTTTAGTAATATACCAATCCTGTAAATAAGTCCTGGGTTCGGATGTACTGCAGGGCTTTCAAGCCAAGTAGGAAGAGAATAAAAAACAAAAAATTTTTGAACAGTACCTTGTATAGTACCATCGTACTATCCGCTCTTCAATTACTTCCTTGCTATTAAGAAACCGCTCCAAGGGCTTTACCTGGCTGTGTAAGCAGAAATTATTAGGACTCACTCGGTCCTCCGCTCACAGCATCGGTGGGAGGAGGAACCGAGATGCAGCCTATGATCGCCGATGTCTCTTCCAGGGTTATTGAGAAAGTTCCCCTCAACCGGCCACACACAACTCACCCGCCTCCATCCTCTTCAGCTGATTGTCCCACCCTTCATGCTACAACCGCGAGAGGCAGGAGCCAAAGATACGCAGGATGATCGCTATACAGGTGTGCGCTAAGATATCCAAGCTCGTCAGGCTCTTACTTACAGCCAGAAACGAAGACCTCCAGGTAGAACAGTAACCAAGGGCTCACTTAATCCTCCGTCTCAGCACACAGAGATTTCTTAAGCTCACAGCCACTTTGGGCAAAACTCCTGCCTCCTCTTGTCAGTCAACCCCCTCTCACGCAGCACCGGTGCAAAAGTACTTGAAATAGCACCGTCCAGGGAGATAGGCGCTTTGTTTCAGGGTTTATCAGGATAGTCCTATTGGTGCGATGATAAGCACCACCAAAGTTCCAGTGAAAATAAAATGGTCCACCAATAGCCACCCCAGGTCTCAGGGCTTCAGCGCAGCACTTCCCGCCAGTAGCAGAATTAGGAGCTCAAGGAGCGAGCAGTGCAGACCTGTGCTCAGACTCCACCCTCCCCTTTCTTTTTAAACAACAAACCCCAAGCTGTACAGTTTACAGAAATATGAAACCCAACCTTTTTCTATCATGATTCAGATACAACTTTCTATGTATATTAACAAATTGTCTTTGTTCCCTTGATATTGTTTGTTGAAAAGCAAGGATGTATTGTCAGGAGCGTGCACATGCCTGGGACACTATATGGCAGTAATTATGCATTTGCATGAGGACTAGATAACAGCACTATTCTTGACCATATTTTGTTCCAGACACCTACCTAGGTTTATCTTTAACAAAGCAAATTTGCTAATAGAAGTAAATTGAAACCTTTTCTTAAAATTTGTCTGCTCTGTCTAAATCAGAAAAGAAGATTTTGGGTTTCATATACCTGGCTTCCTTTAGCTTCCAGAATAAAATGTACAATCCTGACCCAATGTCCTAAATAACACTGCACCCTCCTAAACCTCTGCCCTTGTCTCTCGCCTCTCGCCCACCTATTTCCTTCTCTCTTCTTCTTGTATTACCTCCTTATATTCCTATCTACAGGACTTCTCCAGACCCCAATCTCCTTCTCTCTTCTTGTATTACCTCCTTATATTTCTATCTACAGGACTTCTCCAGAACCCAATCTCCTCTCTTCTTCTTGCATTACCTCCTTATATTCCTATCTACAGGACTCCTCCAGACCCCAATCTCCTTCTCTCTTCTTCTTGTATTACCTCCTTATATTCCTATATACAGGACTTATCCAGACCCCAATCTCCTTCTCTCTTCTTGCATTACCTCCTTATATTCCTATCTACAGGACTTCTCCAGACCCTAATCTCCTTCTCTCTTCTTCTTGCATTACCTCCTTATATTCCTATCTACAGGACTTCCTCAGACCCCAATCTCTTTCTCTCTTCTTCTTGCATTAACTCCTTATATTCCTATGTACAGGACTTCTCCAGACCCTAATCTCCTTCTCTCTTCTTCTTGCATTACCTCTTTATATTCCGATCTACAGGCCTTCTCCATACCCCAATCTCCTTCTCTCTTCTTCTTGTATTACCTCCTTATATTCCGATCTACAGGACTTCTACAGACCCCAATCTCCTTCTCTCTTCTTCTTGCATTACCTCCTTATATTTGGATCTACATGCCTTCTCTAGACCCCAGTCTCCTTCTCTCTTCTTCTTGCATTATCTCCTTATATTCCGATCTACAGGACTTCTCCAGACCGTAAACTCCTTCTCTCTTCTTCTTGTATTACCTCCTTATATTCCTATCTACAGGACTTCTCCAGACCACAATCTCCTTCTTTCTTCTTGTATTACCTCCTTATATTCCAATCTACAGGACTTCTCCAGACCCCAATCTCCTCTCATCTTCTTGTATTATCTCCTTATATTCCTATCTACAGGACGTCTCCAGACCCCAATCTCCTCTCTTCTTCTTGTATTACCTCCTTATATTCCAATCTACAGGACTTCTCCAGACCCCAATCTCCTCTCATCTTCTTGTATTATCTCCTTATATTCCTATCTACAGGACGTCTCCAGACCCCAATCTCCTCTCTTCTTCTTGCATTACCTCCTTATATTCCAATCTACAGGATTTCCCCAGACCCCAATCTCCTCTCTTCTTCTTGCATTACCTCCTTATATTCCTATGTACAGGACTTCTCCAGACCCTAATCTCATTCTCTCTTCTTCTTGTATTACCTCCTTATATTCCTATCTACAGGACTTCTCCATACCCCAATCTCCTTCTCTCGTCTTGCATTACCTCCTTATATTCCTATCTACAGGACTTCTCCAGACCCCAATCTCCTTCTCTCTTCTTGCATTACCTCCTTATATTCCTATCTACAGGACCTTCTCCAGACCCCAATCTCCTCTCTTCTTGTATTACCTCCTTATATTCCTATCTACATGACTTCTCCAGACCCCAATCTCCTTCTCTCGTCTTGCATTACCTCCTTATATTCCTATCTACAGGGCTTCTCCAGACCCCAATCTCCTCTCTTCTTCTTGCATTACCTCCTTATATTCCTATCTACAGGACTTCCCCAGACCCCAATCTCCTTCTGTCTTCTTCTTGCCTGACCTCCTTATATTCCTATCTACAGGACTTCTCCAGACCCTAATCTCCTTCTCTCTTCTTCTTGCATTACCTCCTTATATTCCTATCTACAGGACTTCCTCAGACCCCAATCTCCTTCTCTCTTCTTCTTGCATTACCTCCTTATATTCCTATGTACAGGACTTCTCCAGACCCTAATCTCCTTCTCTCTTCTTCTTGCATTACCTCTTTATATTCCGATCTACAGGCCTTCTCCATACCCCAATCTCCTTCTCTCTTCTTCTTGTATTACCTCCTTATATTCCGATCTACAGGACTTCTACAGACCCCAATCTCCTTCTCTCTTCTTCTTGCATTACCTCCTTATATTTGGATCTCCAGGCCTTCTCTAGACCCCAATCTCCTTCTCTCTTCTTCTTGCATTACCTCCTTATATTCCGATCTACAGGACTTCTCCAGACCGTAAACTCCTTCTCTCTTCTTCTTTTATTACCTCCTTATATTCCTATCTACAGGACTTCTCCAGACCACAATCTCCTTCTTTCTTCTTGTATTACCTCCATATATTCCAATCTACAGGACTTCTCCAGACCCCAATCTCCTCTCATCTTCTTGTATTATCTCCTTATATTCCCATCTACAGGATGTCTCCAGACCCCAATCTCCTCTCTTCTTCTTGCATTACCTCCTTATATTCCAATCTACAGGATTTCCCCAGACCCCAATCTCCTCTCTTCTTCTTGCATTACCTCCTTATATTCCTATGTACAGGACTTCTCCAGACCCTAATCTCCTTCTCTCTTCTTCTTGTATTACCTCCTTATATTCCTATCTACAGGACTTCTCCAGACCCCAATCTCCTCTCTTCTTCTTGCATTACCTACTTATATTCCTATCTACAGGACTTCTCCAGACCTCAATCTCCTTCTCTCTTCTTCTTGTATTACCTCCTTATATTCCTATCTACAGGACTTCTCCAGACCCCAATCTCCTTCTCTCGTCTTGCATTACCTCCTTATATTCCTATCTACAGGACTTCTCCAGACCCCAATCTCCTTCTCTCTTCTTGCATTACCTCCTTATATTCCTATCTACAGGACCTTCTCCAGACCCCAATCTCCTCTCTTCTTGTATTACCTCCTTATATTCCTATCTACAGGACTTCTCCAGACCCCAATTTCCTTCTCTTGTCTTGCATTACCTCCTTATATTCCTATCTACAGGACTTCTCTAGACCCCAATCTCCTCTCTTCTTGTATTACCTCCTTATATTCCTATCTACAGGACTTCTCCAGACCCCAATCTCCTTCTCTCGTCTTGCATTACCTCCTTATATTCCTATCTACAGGGCTTCTCCAGACCCCAATCTCCTCTCTTTTTCTTGCATTACCTCCTTATATTCCTATCTACAGGACTTCCCCAGACCCCAATCTCCTTCTCTCTTCTTCTTGCCTTACCTCCTTATATTCCGATCTACAGGACTTCTACAGACCCCAATCTCCTTCTCTCTTCTTCTTGCAGTACCTCCTTATATTTGGATCTCCAGGCCTTCTCTAGACCCCAATCTCCTTCTCTCTTCTTCTTGCATTACCTCCTTATATTCCGATCTACAGGACTTCTCCAGACCGTAAACTCCTTCTCTCTTCTTCTTGTATTACCTCCTTATATTCCTATCTACAGGACTTCTCCAGACCACAATCTCCTTCTTTCTTCTTGTATTACCTCCTTATATTCCAATCTACAGGACTTCTCCAGACCCCAATCTCCTCTCATCTTCTTATATTATCTCCTTATATTCCTATCTACAGGATGTCTCCAGACCCCAATCTCCTCTCTTCTTCTTGCATTACCTCCTTATATTCCAATCTACAGGATTTCCCCAGACCCCAATCTCCTCTCTTCTTCTTGCATTACCTCCTTATATTCCTATGTACAGGACTTCTCCAGACCCTAATCTCCTTCTCTCTTCTTCTTGTATTACCTCCTTATATTCCTATCTACAGGACTTCTCCAGACCCCAATCTCCTCTCTTCTTCTTGCATTACCTACTTATATTCCTATCTACAGGACTTCTCCAGACCTCAATCTCCTTCTCTCTTCTTCTTGTATTACCTCCTTATATTCCTATCTACAGGACTTCTCCAGACCCCAATCTCCTTCTCTCGTCTTGCATTACCTCCTTATATTCCTATCTACAGGACTTCTCCAGACCCCAATCTCCTTCTCTCTTCTTGCATTACCTCCTTATATTCCTATCTACAGGACCTTCTCCAGACCCAAATCTCCTCTCTTCTTGTATTACCTCCTTATATTCCTATCTACAGGACTTCTCCAGACCCCAATCTCCTTCTCTCGTCTTGCATTACCTCCTTATATTCCTATCTACAGGACTTCTCCAGACCCCAATCTCCTTCTCTCTTCTTGCATTACCTCCTTATATTCCTATCTACAGGACCTTCTCCAGACCCAAATCTCCTCTCTTCTTGTATTACCTCCTTATATTCCTATCTACAGGACTTCTCCAGAACCCAATCTCCTTCTCTTGTCTTGCATTACCGCCTTATATTCCTATCTACAGGACTTTTCCAGACCCCAATCTCCTTCTCTCTTCTTGCATTGCCTCCTTATATTCCTATCTACAGGACTTCTCTAGACCCCAATCTCCTCTCTTCTTGTATTACCTCCTTATATTCCTATCTACAGGACTTCTCCAGACCCCAATCTCCTTCTCTCGTCTTGCATTACCTCCTTATATTCCTATCTACAGGGCTTCTCCAGACCCCAATCTCCTCTCTTCTTCTTGCATTACCTCCTTATATTCCTATCTACAGGACTTCCCCAGACCCCAATCTCCTTCTCTCTTTTTCTTGCCTTACCTCCTTATATTCCTATGTACAGGACTTCTCCAGACCCTAATCTCCTTCTCTCTTCTTCTTGCATTACCTCCTTATATTCCGATCTACAGGCCTTCTCCATACCCCAATCTCCTTCTCTCTTCTTCTTGTATTACCTCCTTATATTCCGATCTACAGGACTTCTCCAGACCCCAATCTCCTTCTCTCTTCTTCTTGCATTACTTCCTTATATTCGGATCTACAGGCCTTCTCTAGACCCCAATCTCCTTCTCTCTTCTTCTTGCATTACCTCCTTATATTCCTATCTACAAGACTTCTCCAGACCCCAATCTCCTTCTCTCGTCTTGCATTACCTCCTTATATTCATATCTACAGGACTTCTCCAGACCCCAATCTCCTTCTCTCTTCTTGCATTACCTCTTTATATTCCTATCTACAGGACTTCTCCAGACCCCAATCTCCTTCTCTCGTCTTGCATTACCTCCTTATATTCCTATCTACAGGACTTCTCCAGACCCCAATCTCCTTCTCTCTTCTTGCATTACCTCCTTATATTCCTATCTACAGGACCTTCTCCAGACCCAAATCTCCTCTCTTCTAGTAATACCTCCTTATATTCCTATCTACAGGACTTCTCCAGAACCCAATCTCCTTCTCTTGTCTTGCATTACCTCCTTATATTCCTATCTACAGGACTTTTCCAGACCCCAATCTCCTTCTCTCTTCTTGCATTGCCTCCTTATATTCCTATCTACAGGACTTCTCTAGACCCCAATCTCCTCTCTTCTTGTATTACCTCCTTATATTCCTATCTACAGGACTTCTCCAGACCCCAATCTCCTTCTCTCGTCTTGCATTACCTCCTTATATTCCTATCTACAGGGCTTCTCCAGACCCCAATCTCCACTCTTCTTCTTGCATTACCTCCTTATATTCCTATCTACAGGACTTCCCCAGACCCCAATCTCCTTCTCTCTTTTTCTTGCCTTACCTCCTTATATTCCTATGTACAGGACTTCTCCAGACCCTAATCTCCTTCTCTCTTCTTCTTGCATTACCTCCTTATATTCCGATCTACAGGCCTTCTCCATACCCCAATCTCCTTCTCTCTTCTTCTTGTATTACCTCCTTATATTCCGATCTACAGGACTTCTCCAGACCCCAATCTCCTTCTCTCTTCTTCTTGCATTACTTCCTAATATTCGGATCTACAGGCCTTCTCTAGACCCCAATCTCCTTCTCTCTTCTTCTTGCATTACCTCCTTATATTCCTATCTACAAGACTTCTCCAGACCCCAATCTCCTTCTCTCGTCTTGCATTACCTCCTTATATTCATATCTACAGGACTTCTCCAGACCCCAATCTCCTTCTCTCTTCTTGCATTACCTCCTTATATTCCTATCTACAGGACTTCTCCAGATCCCAATTTTCTTCTCTCTTTTTGCATTCCCTCCTTATATTCCTATCTACAGGTCTTCTCCAGACCCCAATCTCCTCTCTTCTTCTTGCATTACCTCCTTATATTCCTATCTATAGGACTTCCCCAGACCCCAATCTCCTTCTCTCTTCTTCTTGCATTACCTCCTTATATTCCTATCTACAGGACTTCTCCAGACTCCAATCTGCTTCTCTCTTCTTCTTGTATTACCTCCTTATATTCCTATTTACAGGACTTCTCCAGATCCCAATTTTCTTCTCTCTTTTTGCATTCCCTCCTTATATTCCTATCTACAGGTCTTCTCCAGACCCCAATCTCCTCTCTTCTTCTTGCATTACCTCCTTATATTCCGATCTACAGGCCTTCTCCATACCCCAATCTCCTTCTCTCTTCTTCTTGTATTACCTCCTTATATTCCGATCTACAGGACTTCTCCAGACCCCAATCTCCTTCTCTCTTCTTCTTGCATTACTTCCTTATATTCGGATCTACAGGCCTTCTCTAGACCCCAATCTCCTTCTCTCTTCTTCTTGCATTACCTCCTTATATTCCTATCTACAAGACTTCTCCAGACCCCAATCTCCTTCTCTCGTCTTGCATTACCTCCTTATATTCATATCTACAGGACTTCTCCAGACCCCAATCTCCTTCTCTCTTCTTGCATTACCTCCTTATATTCCTATCTACAGGACTTCTCCAGACCCCAATCTCCTTCTCTCGTCTTGCATTACCTCCTTATATTCCTTATATAAAATTTGTCTGCTCTGTCTAAATCAGAAAAGAAGATTTTGGGTTTCATATACCTGGCTTCCTATAGCCTCCAGAATAAAATGTACAATCCTGACCCAATGCCCTAAATAACACTGTACCCTCCTAAACCTCTGCCCTTGTCTCTCGCTCACCTATTTCCTTCTCTCTTCTTCTTGTATTACCTCCTTATATTCTTATCTACAGGACTTCTCCAGACCCCAATCTCCTTCTCTCTTCTTGTATTACCTCCTTATATTTCTATCTACAGGACATCACCAGAACCCAATCTCCTCTCTTCTTCTAGTATTATCTCCTTATATTCCTATCTACAGGACTTCTCCAGACCCCAATCTCCTCTCTTCTTCTTGCATTACCTCCTTATATTCCTATCTACAGGACTTCTCCAGACTCCAATCTGCTTCTCCCATCTTCTTGTATTACCTCCTTATATTCCTATCTACAGGACTTCTCCAGATCCCAATTTTCTTCTCTCTTTTTGCATTCCCTCCTTATATTCCTATCTACAGGTCTTCTCCAGACCCCAATCTCCTCTCTTCTTCTTGCATTACCTCCTTATATTCCTATCTACAGGACTTCCCCAGACCCCAATCTCCTTCTCTCTTCTTCTTGCATTACCTCCTTATATTCCTATGTACAGGACTTCTCCAGACCCTTATCTCCTTCTCTCTTCTTCTTGCATTACCTCCTTATATTCCGATCTACAGGCCTTCTCCATACCCCAATCTCCTTCTCTCTTCTTCTTGTATTACCTCCTTATATTCCGATCTACAGGACTTCTCCAGACCCCAATCTCCTTCTCTCTTCTTCTTGCATTACCTCCTTATATTCATATCTACAGGACTTCTCCAGACCCCAAACTCCTTCTCTCTTCTTCTTGTATTACCTCCTTATATTCCTATCTACAGGACTTCTCCAGACCCCAATCTCCTTCTTTCTTCTTGCATTACCTCCTTATATTCCTATATACAGGACTTCTCTAGACCCC
This sequence comes from Bombina bombina, assembly GCF_027579735.1. Classification (NCBI taxonomy): domain Eukaryota; kingdom Metazoa; phylum Chordata; class Amphibia; order Anura; family Bombinatoridae; genus Bombina; species Bombina bombina. Next base: position 351,456,793 of record NC_069506.1, on the reverse strand, counting down.
AATCTCCTCTCATCTTCTTGTATTATCTCCTTATATTCCTATCTACATGACTTCTCCAGACCCCAATCTCCTCTCTTCTTCTTGCATTACCTCCTTATATTCCAATCTACAGGACTTCCCCAGACCCCAATCTCCTCTCTTCTTCTTGCATTACCTCCTTATATTCCTATCTACAGGACTTCTCCAGACCCCAATCTCCTTCTCTCTTCTTCTTGTATTATCTCCTTATATTCCTATCTACAGGACTTCTCCAGACCCCAATCTCCTTCTCTCGTCTTGCATTACCTCCTTATATTCCTATCTACAGGACTTCTCCAGACCCCAATCTCCTTCTCTCTTCTTGCATTACCTCCTTATATTCCTATCTACAGGACTTCTCTATACCCCAATCTCCTCTCTTCTTGTATTACCTCCTTATATTCCTATCTACAGGACTTCTCCAGACCCCAATCTCCTTCTCTCGTCTTGCATTACCTCCTTATATTCCTATCTACAGTACTTCTCCAGACCCCAATCTCCTTCTCTCTTCTTGCATTACCTCCTTATATTCCTATCTACAGGACTTCTCCAGACCCCAATCTCCTTCTCTCTTCTTGCATTTCCTCCTTATATTCCTATCTACAGGACTTCTCCAGACCCCAATCTCCTTCTCTCGTCTTGCATTACCTCCTTATATTCCTATCTACAGGACTTCTCCAGACCCCAATCTCCTTCTCTCATCTTGCATTACCTCCTTATATTCCTATCTACAGGACTTCTCTAGACCCCGATCAACTCTCTTCTTCTTGCATTACCTCCTTATATTCCTATCTACAGGACTTCTCCAGACCCCAAACTCCTTCTCTCTTCTTCTTGTATTACCTCCTTATATTCCTATCTACAGGACTTCTCCAGACCCCAATCTCCTTCTTTCTTCTTGTATTACCTCCTTATATTCCTATCTACAGGACTTCTCCAGACCCCAATCTCCTTTCATCTTCTTGTATTATCTCCTTATATTCCTATCTACATGACTTCTCCAGACCCCAATCTCCTCTCTTCTTCTTGCATTACCTCCGTATATTCCAATCTACAGGACTTCCCCAGACCCCAATCTCCTCTCTTCTTCTTGCATTACCTCCTTATATTCCTAACTACAGGACTTCTCCAGACCTCAATCTCCTTCTCTCTTCTTCTTGTATTATCTATTTATATTCCTATCTACAGCACTTCTCCAGACCCCAATCTCCTTCTCTCGTCTTGCATTACCTCCTTATATTCCTATCTACAGGACTTCTCCAGACCCCAATCTCCTTCTCTCTTCTTGCATTACCTCCTTATATTCCTATCTACAGGACTTCTCTATACCCCAATCTCCTCTCTTCTTGTATTACCTCTTTATATTCCTATCTACAGGACTTCTCCAGACCCCAATCTCCTTCTCTCGTCTTGCATTACCTCCTTATATTCCTATCTACAGTACTTCTCCAGACCCCAATCTCCTTCTCTCTTCTTGCATTACCTCCTTATATTCCTATCTACAGGACTTCTCCAGACCCCAATCTCCTTCTCTCTTCTTGCATTTCCTCCTTATATTCCTATCTACAGGACTTCTCCAGACCCCAATCTCCTTCTCTCGTCTTGCATTACCTCCTTATATTCCTATCTACAGGACTTCTCCAGACCCCAATCTCCTTCTCTCGTCTTGCATTACCTCCTTATATTCCTATCTACAGGACTTCTCCAGACCCCAATCTCCTTCTCTCTTCTTGCATTACCTCCTTATATTCCTATCTACAGGACTTCTCTAGACCCCGATCTCCTCTCTTCTTCTTGCATTACCTCCTTATATTCCTATCTACAGGACTTCTCCAGACCCCAATCTTCTTCTCTCTTCTTCTTGTATTACCTCCTTATATTCCTATCTACAGGACTTCTCCAGACCCCAAACTCCTTCTCTCTTCTTCTTGTATTACCTCCTTATAATCCTATTTACAGGACTTCTCCAGACCCCAATCTCCTTCTTTCTTCTTGTATTACCTCCTTATATTCCTATCTACAGGACTTCTCCAGACCCCAATCTCCTCTCATCTTCTTGTATTATCTCCTTATATTCCTATCTACATGACTTCTCTAGACCCCAATCTCCTCTCTTCTTCTTGCATTACCTCCGTATATTCCAATCTACAGGACTTCCCCAGACCCCAATCTCCTCTCTTCTTCTTGCATTACCTCCTTATATTCCTAACTACAGGACTTCTCCAGACCTCAATCTCCTTCTCTCTTCTTCTTGTATTATCTATTTATATTCCTATCTACAGGACTTCTCCAGACCCCAATCTCCTTCTCTCGTCTTGCATTACCTCCTTATATTCCTATCTACAGGACTTCTCCAGACCCCAATCTCCTTCTCTCTTCTTGCATTACCTCCTTATATTCCTATCTACAGGACTTCTCTATACCCCAATCTCCTCTCTTCTTGTATTACCTCTTTATATTCCTATCTACAGGACTTCTCCAGACCCCAATCTCCTTCTCTCGTCTTGCATTACCTCCTTATATTCCTATCTACAGTACTTCTCCAGACCCCAATCTCCTTCTCTCTTCTTGCATTACCTCCTTATATTCCTATCTACAGGACTTCTCCAGACCCCAATCTCCTTCTCTCTTCTTGCATTTCCTCCTTATATTCCTATCTACAGGACTTCTCCAGACCCCAATCTCCTTCTCTCCTCTTGCATTACCTCCTTATATTCCTATCTACAGGACTTCTCCAGACCCCAATCTCCTTCTCTCGTCTTGCATTACCTCCTTATATTCCTATCTACAGGACTTCTCCAGACCCCAATCTCCTTCTCTCTTCTTGCATTACCTCCTTATATTCCTATCTACAGGACTTCTCTAGACCCCGATCTCCTCTCTTCTTCTTGCATTACCTCCTTATATTCCTATCTACAGGACTTCTCCAGACCCCAATCTTCTTCTCTCTTCTTCTTGTATTACCTCCTTATATTCCTATCTACAGGACTTCTCCAGATTCCAATCTCCTTCTCTCTTCTTGTATTACCTTCTTATATTCCTATTTACAGGACTTCTCCGGACCCCAATCTCCTTCTCTCTTCTTGTATTACCTCCTTATATTCCTATCTACAGGACTTCTCCAGATCCCAATTTTCTTCTCTCTTTTTGCATTCCATCCTTATATTCCTATCTACAGGTCTTCTCCAGACCCCAATCTCCTCTCTTCTTCTTGCATTACCTCCTTATATTCCGATCTACAGGCCTTCTCCATACCCCAATCTCCTTCTCTCTTCTTCTAGTATTACCTCCTTATATTCCGATCTACAGGACTTCTCCAGACCCCAATCTCCTTCTCTCTTCTTCTTGCATTACTTCCTTATATTCGGATCTACAGGCCTTCTCTAGACCCCAATCTCCTTCTCTCTTCTTCTTGCATTACCTCCTTATATTCCTATCTACAAGACTTCTCCAGACCCCAATCTCCTTCTCTCTTCTTGCATTTCCTTCTTATATTCCTATCTACAGGACTTCTCCAGACCCCAATCTCCTTCTCTCGTCTTGCATTACCTCCTTATATTCCTATCTACAGGACTTCTCCAGACCCCAATCTCCTTCTCTCGTCTTGCATTACCTCCTTATATTCCTATCTACAGGACTTCTCCAGACCCCAATCTCCTTCTCTCGTCTTGCATTACCTCCTTATATTCCTATCTACAGTACTTCTCCAGACCCCAATCTCCTTCTCTCTTCTTGCATTACCTCCTTATATTCCTATCTACAGGACTTCTCCAGACCCCAATCTCCTTCTCTCTTCTTGCATTTCCTCCTTATATTCCTATCTACAGGACTTCTCCAGACCCCAATCTCCTTCTCTCGTCTTGCATTACCTCCTTATATTCCTATCTACAGGACTTCTCCAGACCCCAATCTCCTTCTCTCGTCTTGCATTACCTCCTTATATTCCTATCTACAGGACTTCTCCAGATCCCAATTTTCTTCTCTCTTTTTGCATTCCATCCTTATATTCCTATCTACAGGTCTTCTCCAGACCCCAATCTCCTCTCTTCTTCTTGCATTACCTCCTTATATTCCGATCTACAGGCCTTCTCCATACCCCAATCTCCTTCTCTCTTCTTCTTGTATTACCTCCTTATATTCCGATCTACAGGACTTCTCCAGACCCCAATCTCCTTCTCTCTTCTTCTTGCATTACTTTCTTATATTCGGATCTACAGGCCTTCTCTAGACCCCAATCTCCTTCTCTCTTCTTCTTGCATTACCTCCTTATATTCCTATCTACAAGACTTCTCCAGACCCCAATCTCCTTCTCTCGTCTTGCATTACCTCCTTATATTCATATCTACAGGACTTCTCCAGACCCCAATCTCCTCTCTTCTTGCATTACCTCCTTATATTCCTATCTACAGGACTTCTCCAGACCCCAATCTCCTTCTCTCGTCTTGCATTACCTCCTTATATTCCTTATATAAAATTTGTCTGCTCTGTCTAAATCAGAAAAGAAGATTTTGGGTTTCATATACCTGGCTTCCTATAGCCTCCAGAATAAAATGTACAATCCTGACCCAATGCCCTAAATAACACTGTACCCTCCTAAACCTCTGCCCTTGTCTCTCGCTCACCTATTTCCTTCTCTCTTCTTCTTGTATTACCTCCTTATATTCTTATCTACAGGACTTCTCCAGACCCCAATCTCCTTCTCTCTTCTTGTATTACCTCCTTATATTTCTATCTACAGGACATCTCCAGAACCCAATCTCCTCTCTTCTTCTAGTATTATCTCCTTATATTCCTATCTACAGGACTTCTCCAGACCCCAATCTCCTCTCTTCTTCTTGCATTACCTCCTTATATTCCTATCTACAGGACTTCTCCAGACTCCAATCGGCTTCTCTCTTCTTCTTGTATTACCTCCTTATATTCCTATCTACAGGACTTCTCCAGATCCCAATTTTCTTCTCTCTTTTTGCATTCCCTCCTTATATTCCTATCTACAGGTCTTCTCCAGACCCCAATCTCCTCTCTTCTTCTTGCATTACCTCCTTATATTCCTATCTACAGGACTTCCCCAGACCCCAATCTCCTTCTCTCTTCTTCTTGCATTACCTCCTTATATTCCTATGTACAGGACTTCTCCAGACCCTTATCTCCTTCTCTCTTCTTCTTGCATTACCTCCTTATATTCCGATCTACAGGCCTTCTCCATACCCCAATCTCCTTCTCTCTTCTTCTTGTATTACCTCCTTATATTCCGATCTACAGGACTTCTCCAGACCCCAATCTCCTTCTCTCTTCTTCTTGCATTACCTCCTTATATTCATATCTACAGGACTTCTCCAGACCCCAAACTCCTTCTCTCTTCTTCTTGTATTACCTCCTTATATTCCTATCTACAGGACTTCTCCAGACCCCAATCTCCTTCTTTCTTCTTGTATTACCTCCTTATATTCCTATATACAGGACTTCTCCAGACCCCAATCTCCTCTCATCTTCTTGTATTATCTCCTTATATTCCTATCTACATGACTTCTCCAGACCCCAATCTCCTCTCTTCTTCTTGCATTACCTCCTTATATTCCAATCTACAGGACTTCCCCAGACCCCAATCTCCTCTCTTCTTCTTGCATTACCTCCTTATATTCCTATCTACAGGACTTCTCCAGACCCCAATCTCCTTCTCTCTTCTTCTTGTATTATCTCCTTATATTCCTATCTACAGGACTTCTCCAGACCCCAATCTCCTTCTCTCGTCTTGCATTACCTCCTTATATTCCTATCTACAGGACTTCTCCAGACCCCAATCTCCTTCTCTCTTCTTGCATTACCTCCTTATATTCCTATCTACAGGACTTCTCTATACCCCAAGCTCCTCTCTTCTTGTATTACCTCCTTATATTCCTATCTACAGGACTTCTCCAGACCCCAATCTCCTTCTCTCGTCTTGCATTACCTCCTTATATTCCTATCTACAGTACTTCTCCAGACCCCAATCTCCTTCTCTCTTCTTGCATTACCTCCTTATATTCCTATCTACAGGACTTCTCCAGACCCCAATCTCCTTCTCTCTTCTTGCATTTCCTCCTTATATTCCTATCTACAGTACTTCTCCAGACCCCAATCTCCTTCTCTCGTCTTGCATTACCTCCTTATATTCCTATCTACAGGACTTCTCCAGACCCCAATCTCCTTCTCTCATCTTGCATTACCTCCTTATATTCCTATCTACAGGACTTCTCCAGACCCCAATCTCCTTCTCTCTTCTTGCATTACCTCCTTATATTCCTATCTACAGGACTTCTCTAGACCCCGATCTCCTCTCTTCTTCTTGCATTACCTCCTTATATTCCTATCTACAGGACTTCTACAGACCCCAAACTCCTTCTCTCTTCTTCTTGTATTACCTCCTTATATTCCTATCTACAGGACTTCTCCAGACCCCAATCTCCTTCTTTCTTCTTGTATTACCTCCTTATATTCCTATCTACAGGACTTCTCCAGACCCCAATCTCCTCTCATCTTCTTGTATTATCTCCTTATATTCCTATCTACATGACTTCCCCAGACCCCAATCTCCTCTCTTCTTCTTGCATTACCTCTGTATATTCCAATCTACAGGACTTCCCCAGACCCCAATCTCCTCTCTTCTTCTTGCATTACCTCCTTATATTCCTATCTACAGGACTTCTCCAGACCTCAATCTCAATCTCTCTTCTTCTTGTATTATCTCCTTATATTCCTATCTACAGGACTTCTCCAGACCCCAATCTCCTTCTCTCGTCTTGCATTACCTCCTTATATTCCTATCTACAGGACTTCTCCAGACCCCAATCTCCTTCTCTCTTCTTGCATTACCTCCTTATATTCCTATCTACAGGACTTCTCTATACCCCAATCTCCTCTCTTCTTGTATTACCTCTTTATATTCCTATCTACAGGACTTCTCCAGACCCCAATCTCCTTCTCTCGTCTTGCATTACCTCCTTATATTCCTATCTACAGTACTTCTCCAGACCCCAATCTCCTTCTCTCTTCTTGCATTACCTCCTTATATTCCTATCTACAGGACTTCTCCAGACCCCAATCTCCTTCTCTCTTCTTGCATTTCCTCCTTATATTCCTATCTACAGGACTTCTCCAGACCCCAATCTCCTTCTCTCGTCTTGCATTACCTCCTTATATTCCTATCTACAGGACTTCTCCAGACCCCAATCTCCTTCTCTCGTCTTGCATTACCTCCTTATATTCCTATCTACAGGACTTCTCCAGACCCCAATCTCCTTCTCTCTTCTTGCATTACCTCCTTATATTCCTATCTACAGTACTTCTCTAGACCCGATCTCCTCTCTTCTTCTTGCATTACCTCCTTATATTCCTATCTACAGGACTTCTCCAGACCCCAATCTTCTTCTCTCTTCTTCTTGTATTACCTCCTTATATTCCTATCTACAGGACTTCTCCAGATCCCAATCTCCTTCTCTCTTCTTGTATTATCTCCTTCTATTCCTATCTACAGGACTTCTCTAGACCCCGATCTCCTCTCTTCTTCTTGCATTACCTCCTTATATTCCTATCTACAGGACTTCTCCAGACCCCAATCTTCTTCTCTCTTCTTCTTGTATTACCTCCTTATATTCCTATCTACAGGACTTCTCCAGATCCCAATCTCCTTCTCTCTTCTTGTATTATCTCCTTCTATTCCTATCTACAGGACTTCTCTAGACCCCGATCTCCTCTCTTCTTCTTGCATTACCTCCTTATATTCCTATCTACAGGACTTCTCCAGACCCCAATCTTCTTCTCTCTTCTTCTTGTATTACCTTCTTATATTCCTATTTACAGGACTTCTCCGGACCCCAATCTCCTTCTCTCTTCTTGTATTATCTCCTTCTATTCCTATCTACAGGACTTCTCCAGACCCCAATGTCCTTCTCTCTTCTTGCATTACCTCCTTATATTTCTATATACAGGACTTCTCCAGACCCCAATCTCCTTCTCTCTTCTTGCATTACCTCCTTATATTCCTATCTACAGGACTTCTCTAGACCCCAATCTCCTTCTCTCTTCTTCTTGCATTACCTCCTTGTATTCCTATCTACAGGACTTCTCCAGACCCCAATCTCCTTCTCTCTTCTTGTATTACCTCCTTATATTCCTATCTACAGGACTTCTCCAGACCCCAATCTCCTCTCTTCTTCTTGTATTACCTCCTTATATTCCTATCTACAGGACAATCTCTTCTCTTCTTCTTGCATTACCTCCTTATATCCCTATGTACAGGACTTCTCCAGACCCTAATCTCCTTCTCTTCTTGTATTATCTCCTAATATTCCTATCTACAGGACAATCTCTTCTCTTCTTCTTGCATTACCTCCTTATATCCCTATGTACAGGACTTCTCCAGACCCTAATCTCCTTCTCTCTTCTTCTTGTATTACCTCCTTATATTCCTATCTACAGGACTTCTCCAGACCCCAATCTCCTTCTCTCTTCTTCTTGTATTATCTCCTTATATTCCAATCTACAGGACTTCTCCAGACCCAAATCTCCTCTCTTCTTCTTGCATTACCTCCTTATATTCCTATGTACAGAGACTTCTCCAGACGCTAATCTCCTTCTCTCTTCTTCTTGTATTACCTCCTTATATTCCTATCTACAGAGACTTCTCCAGACCCCAATCTCCTTCTCTCTTCTTCTTGCATTACCTCCTTATATTCCTATCTACAGGACTTCTCCAGACCCCAATCTCCGTCTCTCTTCTTCTTGTATTACCTCTTTACATTCCTATCTACAGGACTTATCCAGACCCCAATCTTCTTCTCTCTTCTTCTTGTATTACCTCCTTATATTCCTATCTACAGGACTTCTCCAGACCCCAATCTCCTTCTCTCGTCTTGCATTACCTCCTTATATTCCTATCTACAGGACTTCTCCAGACCCCAATCTCCTTCTCTCTTCTTGCATTACCTCCTTATATTCCTATCTACAGGACTTCTCTATACCCCAATCTCCTCTCTTCTTGTATTACCTCTTTATATTCCTATCTACAGGACTTCTCCAGACCCCAATCTCCTTCTCTCGTCTTGCATTACCTCCTTATATTCCTATCTACAGTACTTCTCCAGACCCCAATCTCCTTCTCTCTTCTTGCATTACCTCCTTATATTCCTATCTACAGGACTTCTCCAGACCCCAATCTCCTTCTCTCTTCTTGCATTTCCTCCTTATATTCCTATCTACAGGACTTCTCCAGACCCCAATCTCCTTCTCTCGTCTTGCATTACCTCCTTATATTCCTATCTACAGGACTTCTCCAGACCCCAATCTCCTTCTCTCGTCTTGCATTACCTCCTTATATTCCTATCTACAGGACTTCTCCAGACCCCAATCTCCTTCTCTCTTCTTGCATTACCTCCTTATATTCCTATCTACAGGACTTCTCTAGACCCCGATCTCCTCTCTTCTTCTTGCATTACCTCCTTATATTCCTATCTACAGGACTTCTCCAGACCCCAATCTTCTTCTCTCTTCTTCTTGTATTACCTCCTTATATTCCTATCTACAGGACTTCTCCAGACCCCAATCTCCTTCTCTCTTCTTGTATTATCTCCTTCTATTCCTATCTACAGGACTTCTCTAGACCCCGATCTCCTCTCTTCTTCTTGCATTACCTCCTTATATTCCTATCTACAGGACTTCTCCAGACCCCAATCTTCTTCTCTCTTCTTCTTGTATTACCTTCTTATATTCCTATTTACAGGACTTCTCCGGACCCCAATCTCCTTCTCTCTTCTTGTATTATCTCCTTCTATTCCTATCTACAGGACTTCTCCAGACCCCAATGTCCTTCTCTCTTCTTGCATTACCTCCTTATATTTCTATATACAGGACTTCTCCAGACCCCAATCTCCTTCTCTCTTCTTGCATTACCTCCTTATATTCCTATCTACAGGACTTCTCTAGACCCCAATCTCCTTCTCTCTTCTTCTTGCATTACCTCCTTGTATTCCTATCTACAGGACTTCTCCAGACCCCAATCTCCTTCTCTCTTCTTGTATTACCTCCTTATATTCCTATCTACAGGACTTCTCCAGACCCCAATCTCCTCTCTTCTTCTTGTATTACCTCCTTATATTCCTATCTACAGGACAATCTCTTCTCTTCTTCTTGCATTACCTCCTTATATCCCTATGTACAGGACTTCTCCAGACCCTAATCTCCTTCTCTTCTTGTATTATCTCCTAATATTCCTATCTACAGGACAATCTCTTCTCTTCTTCTTGCATTACCTCCTTATATCCCTATGTACAGGACTTCTCCAGACCCTAATCTCCTTCTCTCTTCTTCTTGTATTACCTCCTTATATTCCTATCTACAGGACTTCTCCAGACCCCAATCTCCTTCTCTCTTCTTCTTGTATTATCTCCTTATATTCCAATCTACAGGACTTCTCCAGACCCAAATCTCCTCTCTTCTTCTTGCATTACCTCCTTATATTCCTATGTACAGAGACTTCTCCAGACCCCAATCTCCTTCTCTCTTCTTCTTGCATTACCTCCTTATATTCCTATCTACAGGACTTCTCCAGACCCAAATCTCCGTCTCTCTTCTTCTTGTATTACCTCTTTATATTCCTATCTACAGGACTTATCCAGACCCCAATCTTCTTCTCTCTTCTTCTTGTATTACCTCCTTATATTCCTATCTACAGGACTTCTCCAGACCCCAATCTCCTTCTCTCTTGTATTACCTCCTTATATTCCTATCTACAGGACTTCTCCAGACCCCAATCTCCTCTCATCTTCTTGTATTATCTCCTTATATTCCTATCTGCAGGACTTATTCAGACCCCAATCTCCTCTCTTGTTCTTGCATTACCTCCTTATATTCCTATCTACAGGACTTATCCAGACCCCAATCTTCTCTCTTCTTCTTGTATTACCTCCTTATATTCCTAACTACAGGACTTCTCCAGACCCCAATCTTGTTGATCTCTCTTCCTCCCTCCACAAGACTCACCACTGTTTTTTACAATTCCAAGTGTTCCTTAATAACTACTGCTCAGGGATGTAAACAATGCACCTTTTCCTACCCCAGTTACTCTTCTACTGTTATCAGTTACCCTTATACCCCCTTAGTGTGTAAGCTGACAAGCCCAGTTTTCTGTAGGGCCACCATAAGCCACATATCATTATATCCAGGTTATAATCTCAGGTTATACAGCAGTCAGTACACACATAAATACATTTAGTAATATAGCTATATGGCTCTGGATATCACACTGAATATTTTCAGCATCTAACCAAACAGTATAACTAAAAATCCTCTGCAATAATTATTAATCTTCATTTTTAGATTGTGGTTTAAATCACTTGTTTCTAACTGAATAATTTATAACTTCATTTTTATGCAATAACTATAAAATGTATTTTCAATCTATAGTTGGCAACGCATGAAGACTATTTAATGAAGCGTTGGCAAATACTTGCTGTTACAATGTTGAATTTTATATTAAGAAATACTTTTCAGTGAGTTTACAGAAGGCCTAAGCTTTGCTGTTGTTTTTTGTTGATTATCTATATGTGATGTGACAGCCGATTCGTTATTGGGAGTTAGTAGAAGCCTTAAATTAATACTTCAGAGCAGTTCCACTCCTTGATTTACATGTGCCCAATAACAGTTGTTAACTGTTTTGTTTAGCAATGACCATTCCTCTTTTTCTTTCATAAGGTGGTGAGAGTCCACAAGCCATTACCCCTGGAAATCAACTACTAGCTAATAGAAGGAGGCAAAGATTTCCAAAGCTCTAAGAGCACTAAATTCCTCCCACCTCTCTGGTATTTCTGTCTTTTCTTTGCCTTGCAGGAGGAAGGTGAAAAATTTAGTTGCTCCAGATTCTTAGTTGAGTGGGGTCCTCAGCCCCACTTGAGGCCAATTTTCCCCTCACAGAGCTGCTAATAAGAGAGATTGGAGAATTTGGCAGTGACATAATCACTCCCAGTGAAGGAGTTAGTCAAAAGTCTGCCACCAGTCCCTTAACCTCCTCCTGTTGGGTCATCAATATACTCCACACATAGAACCTCTGCTGTGATGTACACAGCACTGGATGGGCTCTCTACCTGAAGCAGTCTTTTCTTCAGCTAGTATGCAGCATAGAGTCGGTGTATCTAAGGTAGGTGCAGCCATTTCTTGCACTCACAGAGCCCAGAGGCTATTAGTAGGTATCATAGCCAGGGTAAATACACATGAAATATACTACTTCCACCTTAATTACTTAGACTTTTTTTTACATAGTCTAGTAACTATAGAAACTTTATTATGTGTAAATAGCTGTTAATTACTATTCAGCAAATTAATCAATAAATCTCATACCCTCTGTTATATACACAGTAAAATGAATTTAACTGTTTGTGAGGGGGAGTCTCTGTGCATTTTATGTTTTTGTGCACTGACTTAGCACTGTACCCTGCATGAGAGCATGGAAGGTGGGGTGGGGGACCCCCCTCCTCCTGTGGACCTACAAAAGTGTAGGGTCAGGTATAGGTGAGGTGGGGGAAGTGTGAGAGGTGTTAAGTAGGGGAGAAGCAGGAAGTGGGTCAGCAGTTGCTATTTGGAAGATAGGAGGAAGCCCCCACCCTCCCTCCCTATTTATTTCAGTTTTAGGTCGTTTGTTGGATGTTGCAGCTAGCTGGTTGCGGGGGTTTGCCTATTTTAGGTCTATAAGGGGTTAGTGGTACCTCCTGCTGGGTTGCAGGGGAGAGATTCAGAACTGTGGGGCGTGTTGCCTGAGCTTGGGAACACGTGTTTTAGGTGGGCAAGCACTTTTGTTATAGTTTAAGTTGTTATTTATGATATTTATTATGTGTTAATAAAATGGGGCAGTTGTCTTTTCACCCCAATACTGGTTGTCAGTCTTTTTATTTAACTGAGCGAGAGTTTCTATTTAATACTTATTGCCGAAGGTTGTCAGTCTCACAGGTCTCCGACTTTATTCTTCAAGGTCCTATTGTTTCCAGACATTTTTATTTACTGTTTTTACAGGTATTTTGCAGCAGAATTTAAAGGTTTGTGTGCTCTGCAGCTGTGGCGACTTTGCCTCCTCCACGTATGCACAATTTTATTTTCTGTTTTGCAGGATTGTCACCACTTCAGTTTGCAATTAGCGAATGGATTGTCGAATGCTGCTCTTTACCACCTGTTTTTAAAGCTCTTATTAAAATAATTTTCAAAGAGTAAACCTCACCTGGTCTCTTTTAATCTAAATGTCATGGGATGTGTCCTTTACTGACTTCTAATGTAGAGCGTTTGGAAATGGAGTGCAATAAAAAAATTGTGCTAGGCCAACCGCGTTAAAGCTGAAGGTGCATTAGGAATACTTTTAATGCCTATGTTCTTCATTTAGTAGAACATATTCTTTTTATTTTTGTAAAATACTGTGTATATCTATATCTCAGGGCCAGCTCACCCATGGGACCAAGTGGGTCCAATAGACCAAGGCAGCACTTGACAAGGGTCAGTCAGTGTCAGACCAAGACCACTCCTGTCCTCTGTCTCTGTTGGGCAAGTCGCAGGCTCCCGGCAGCATAACCTCATCATGCATAAAGACACAGAACTGGTAAGGGGCGACATTCATGGTGGGACAATCTCCTTAACTTTCTTCCCACTTATTGCACAATTGTGCATTTGCATTGGTTGCATGCAGGTAGGCAGGCTGGCTTAGTAAGGTCAGTGATTAGGCTAGTAGGTTTATATACTAATCAGTAATGTTCTACCTGTGTGTCATTTCATTCTCGGACCCAGGAAGCAGTATATTTTGAGCTATAGCTTTGTATTTATAAGAATATAGGTAGCAAATGATTCAGTGCTTGACTCTTTGCATCTCTTGGTGTTGGATAGATATGGTATAATATCATTATTTATGGATTTGCTGATAGTGATGAACATATACACTTCAGTTTGTGTACAGGTAAAGACTTTAGTGTTTAAAAGTGCATATACAGCGCCAACATCCAAACAAGCTTCCAAAGTGAGACCCCTAAAACCTCAAAAAAATTAATATAAATACAGAAAGAGGGAGCGCCAGCTATAGGCTAAAGTATCAGATTAAAAGAATAATATTAAAATATTAAAATACATTTATTACATTCACATAAACTAGGGTACCCTATGTACATATAACATTTCGAATGAAAACAATTAAAAAAATAGTTAAAAACAATAGAGTAAGTCCCCCTCAGGAGAGGGGAATACCAAAACATTTAAACACAAAAAAATGTGTATTAAAAGTCCCAAATGATATAAAAAGTCTTAATAAGTGATGACATCCTTAACAAATGTCCTGTGTAACAGATCCGGGGCCCTTGTGAATTCTATTAATCCTTTGTGTATGATGAGATATCCAAGAGATCAAAAATCAAAATAAAGATTCCAATACCTATGAGATTCTAAGGGGGGATCCTACAATGAGATTCAAGACAGAACTAGATAGACTATTAGAAGGGACTAAACTGAACAGGGTTCTAAACGAGAAAGAATATAGATATTTGAAAATAGAATACCCCAAAGTTCCCATCTTCTATTATCTGCTGAAGATACACAAAATACTCATTAATCCCCCTGGCAGACCGATCATTTCGGGTATTGGTTCCATAACAAGTAATTTATCACAATATATTGATAAAAACTTACACAAATATGTTAGAACTTTACCCTCATATCTGAAGGACTCCACACAGTTGCTGAATATACTAAATAGAATAACTTGTGATAAAAAATATATTTTAGTAACTTGTAATGTGATGTCCCTCTATACAAGTATACCCCATAAAGAGGGAATATAGGCTGTGCAATATTTCCTTAATAAAGGTAATACTATGGCAGAGGAACAAAGACATTTTATTATGGAAGGTATTTTATACATTTTAACCCATAATTATTTTTACTTTGATAATAAGTTTTATAAACAATTATGTGGTACAGTGATGGGGACCAGATTCGCGCCTAGCTATGCAAATTTATATATGGGTAAGTGGGAGACCATATTCTGGGACTCCTGCCCAGCTAGTGCAGATCTGGTCCTCTATCATCAATATATTGATGATATTTTTATGATATGGCAAGGCACTGAGGAAGACTTGAAATTTACAATAGAAGTGATGAAAAAAAATGAACAAAACCTCAAGTTTACCTATGAATTTAGCCATACTAATATAACGTTTTAGACCTATTTATAGAGATAGAAAATGGTAATATCGAAACTTCCACCTTTTTAAAAAAGCCGACTGTAACAACTACATTCATCAATCAAGCTGCTATCACCCTACTTGGAAAAACAACATACCAAAGGGACAATTATTAAGAGTTAACAAAAATTGTTCAAAGGCAGAAAAGTGGTTGGAAGAGTCAAGTCTTCTGAAAGACAGATTTGTGGAAAGAGGTTATTCAGAAGATGTGTTAGAGAATACCATTAAAACTGTCAATACAATAGACAGATAATCTCTTTTGGTATATAAAAATAAGAATAAACTAAGTGAAAATGAAAATGAGATCATTGTCCCACTGATTACAAAATATAATGAGAATCGTATTCTAATTGAACGTATAATTAAGAACAATTGGTACCTATTGAAACAAGATAATATAATAGGTGAACAATTAAGTAATGCCCCGAAATGTATCTATCGTATATCTGAAAACCTCAAGACAATGCTAGCACCAAGTCTACAAAAAACAGAAAAGAGATTATTAGAGACTAATATTAAAGGGGAGAGACTAAAAGGTTTCTTCCCTTGTGGATGGTGTAAAGCTTGCCAGCATGGTATCAAGGGTGAAACATTTAAATCAAATATTATCCAAGAGGTTTTTAAGATCAATGATATCATTCGATGTCAGGACAAAGGGGTAATTTATCTGTTAGAATGTGGTTGTGGCCTCCAATATGTTGGACAGACAACACGGAGTGTCAAGGACAGAATCGGGGAACATTTATTAGCCATTAAACATAATAGAAATGATGTCCCACTATACAAACATTTTCAAGACAAACATGGAGGCAAAAATACAAGTCTCAAATATATGGCTATATGTAAAGTACCAAAACAATGGAGAGGGGGCGATTATGGTAAAAGTCTACTACAGGCTGTGGCAAAATTGATTTTTTTTACATAGATAGTATATATACACAGGGCCTAAATGCTGATTTTGAAGTATTTTATCTTTTTAACTAAATTATTTTGATACAACTTTTTTGATACAATGTAATTTTTAAATACATTTCAATTTGAAAATATTGATACAACTCCCCCTCCTACAGTTTGATTCACTTTTCACTTTTTATACTTCATACACTTTCATTTTTTATTCTTCTACTCAGTATAAATCATCAATATGTTTTTACATCTCACCGTTTTTTACTGTTTTCTAATGTTTTTAAATGTTATTTATAAAACTATTTTGTTTTTAATAGCATTTCTATAATGTTTTAGAAAATATCTTCTTTATAGTGAGATTTTCTGTCTATTAAATATGTGGTTTTATCATTACCTTTCATCCAATTGTATAAACTCTTAATTGTACTCTATCCTATTGTTCTTATTTATAAATGTATTGTATTCACAATTTGAATTACATTAGAGGTATATACCTACCAATATGGACAATCCTTAGATTTAATGTAGACTTGAGCAAATTAGTATAAATTGACAATAAATCAATATCCTCTTTATATATCAGAACTACATGTCCCAGAATTCCATCATACAAATGGCTGTGACCTCAGAGCCGGAACCGGAAGTGAAAGAGTCAGTAGCCACCATCTTTATTAAGGGCATTAGAGGATTGCCATGATACATGTAATGGCATTTTAAGGCGGGAAATTACAGGAAGTAAAAGAGCCAGTAGCCACCATCTTTATTAAAGGGACAGTCAACACCAGAATTTTTGTTGTTTTAAAAGATAGATAATCCTTTTATAACCCATTCCCCAGTTTTGCACAGCCACCACAGTTATATTAATATACTTTTTAGCTCTGTGATTACCTTGTATCTAAGTATCTTCTGACAGCCCCCTGATCACATGACATTTTATTTATTATCTATTGACTTTCATTTTAGCCAATTAGTGCAGTGTCTGCCACAATTCACAGGCGTGCTCACAATGTTATCTATAGGGTTTACCTGAACTAGCTCTCCCCTGCTGTGAAAAGCAAATACAAAAGCATGTGATTAGAGGCGGCCTTGAAGGGCTTAGAAATTATCATATGAGCCTTCCTAGGTTTAGCTTTCAACTAAGAATACCAAGAGAACAAAGCAAAATTGGTGATAAAAGTAAATTGGAAAGTTGTTTAAAATTACATGCCTTATTTGAAACATGAAAGTTTTTTTTGGACTTGATTGTCCCTTTAAGGAAATTAGAGGATTGCCGTGATACATGTAATGATATTTTAAGGTGGGAAATTACAGGAAGTAAAAGAGCAAGTGGCCACCATCTTTATTAAGGGCATTAGAGGGTTGTCATGATACATGTAATGCCATTTTATGGTGGGTAATTACAGGAAGTTAAAGAGCCAGTGGCCACCAACTTTATGAAGGGCATTAGAGAGTTGTCATGATTCATGTAATGGCAATTTAAGGCAGGAAATTACACCCATCTTGATTGGTCCCTATAGGCTATTTAAGCCATACTTTTACCAGCAGTAGACATCTTGAGAAAGGCCCAGCTTTGGGGCCGAAACGCATTGATGTACATGTTATAAGCAGTCACTGCTTGAGTTTACATATAGGGTAAGCCTATTTTCAATTAAGTTTATATTCATATTAGTGTTATTGCACTATGTGATTTTTTTGTTTTTCAAAGGTACTGCAATTTTTGGATCCTATTGGATTTCTTATTCACTTTTTTCACTTGATTCACTTTTCTCCATTTTTATTTTATTTTATTTTTTATTTTTATCATATATTTTTTATATCCATCTTTATTTTGATTTTTGATCTCTTGGATACCCCATCATACACAAAGGATTAATAGAATTCACAAGGGCACCGGATCTGTTATACAGGACATTTGTGAAGGATATCATCACTTATTAAGACTTTTTATATAATTTGGGACTTTTAATACACATTTTTTTGTGTTTATATGTTTTGGTATTCTGCTCTCTCCTGAGGGGCACTTGCTCTATTGTTTTTAACTATTTTTTAATTGTTTTCAATCAAATTGTTATATGTACATAGGGTACCCTAGTTTATGTGAATGTAATAAATGTATTTTAATATTATTCTGTTATTCTGATACTTTAGCCTATAGCTGGCGCTCCCTCTTTCTGTATTTACAGGTAAAGACTTGTTGTGCATCCATAATTTATCATGGAAACCTGTGTTATGCTCCAGCCAGAATCTTTATCCTATTTTTGTCACTCAGATATCAACATTAAGAAGATGACAGAAAATGTACTGTTTGATATGATACATTTACACCTCAGTGTCAGAAAGGCAGGCACGCAAGGAGCTCAGCTACTTTACCACTATTAATAGCACACTGAGCAATGTAGCCACGGTGAGATTAAATGATGTTAGGTCAGGTGCTAAAATATGTTACGTTTAGTTAGTTAGGGAGCTAAAAAATGTTTCATGAGGATTAAATGCGTCATAAGGGATTGATGCAGAATTATCTTGTGCGCATCAGTAATGCTTTCCTGACAATGTACATATGTATCACTGCTGAATCAGATACGAAAGATTTGCAGCTTTTACAATGTTTTCAGCCTGAAGGGAGAAAAGTATTGTAAACTGTTACTTAACTAGTAATTTGTTAATTACTCCAACAGAGGATAAAAAGGAACAAAATGAGATCCTGATTCCAGAGCATAAGCTGTGTGTTTCACAGAAGCTCCTCATGGAAAAAAAACGTCTTAAAATGACCAATGAAAGAGCTAGATTCAAAGGCGGTTTTAGACCAAAGACTAGCAAAATAATGACAAAGTATTTCAATATTACGGTTGTATGTGTAATGCTCTTGGGATATTCCTCTTTCAGACCGAACTTAGCCAGTAGTCTTGTTATCCTGGCGTTGAGCCGGAAAGATAGGGAATATCCCAGAGCAGAGAAAGTTAGTAAGATGAGGAAGGCGGCACTCACCACAGGCAGGGCAGTCCCCAGCGGCAAGGACAGAGCGGTCCAAGGACAAACCACTAGAATGGTCAGGCAGGCAAGGATTGGCAACAGCAAAACAGTCCAAGGGCACACCACTAGAATAGTCAGGCAGGCAGGATTTGGCAACAGTAAAGCAGTCCAAGGGCACACCACGAGAATGGTCAAGCAGGCAGGGTTCGGCAACAAAGAGGCAATCTAGAACAACAGGGGTTAATCAGCAGAGCAGTCAGACAGGCAGGATTCAGCAGCAGTAATCAATCCAGCAATTTAGAGGTTAAGAGGCAGAGTAGTCAGACAGGCAGAGTTCAGCAAAAGTATAATAATAAGGCAGTACAATCTGCCAAGGAGCACAAAAAGTAACACCTATACTTGGGCAGTGATAGATCATACTGGGATCACTTACATAGGTGTAGGATTCGCGCCACAGCGTGTGACCAGCGTCAGAGAGGGAGAGGAGCATGCGGCGATGACGTCAGTGCCGCAAGCATCCAGACCCGACACAGCCCTAGGCAACGAGCAAGGAAGGAGATGCTGCACCCCTAGCAATGGCTAGAGTGGCGCGACATGACATATCCCCCCTCAAGGGTTCCCTCCAGGAACCAGAGTAGACTTCAAAGGATGAGCAGCATGGAATCTTGAGACCAAGGATGGAGCATGCACATCACGGGCAGGAACCCAGGAATGATCTGCCACCGAGTAACCCTTCCAATGTATCTAATAATGCAGTTGTTTGCGTCTGTATCTGGAGTCCAGAATCTTAGCTACTTCATATTCAGGGTCACCACGGACCAGGAGCAGAGGAGGAGGGTCTTGGAGTCGGGTATATCTGTTCTTGATGTAAGGTTTGAGTAGTAATATGTGGAAGACTGGATGCATGAATAGGGTTTTGGGCAAGGCCACTTTGTAGGCAACAGGAGACAGTCTTTTCAGGACCTTGTAAGGGCCGATAAATCTAGGCCCCAATTTGTGACAGGGTTGATGTAGACAAATGTGTTGAGTAGAGATCCAAACATGTTCAGCCACTGGGATGACACGTACAAAAGCTCTATGACGATCAGCAAACTTCTTATATACAGAGACAGCTGAACGTAGCTGAGAGCGAATACGTTGCCAATGAGTGGTGAGTCTAGTGATGTGTCGTTCTGCAGCAGGAATCCCAGTGGACTGAGCAGAAAGTTTGAAGACATGAGGTTGATACACTGCTACAGCTTGAAAAGGAGAACATTGAAGAGAAGTGTAACGGTACCAACCGGATACCAAGGGTTAACACCAAGGAACAATGTCCTGCATAGGGAATCAGCAATTCACAACCCAGCCAGTTTTCAGGTTTTCAAACAGAATGACTTTTATTAAGGCTCATATGCCCAGTATTTATGCAGGTCTGACCCCCCCCAGAAGGGGGGTTGAAAGAATGTTGTACATTAGATGAAGGGAACACACCCTTGACATGATACAATAGATTTACCTTGCTTAAGCTGATAACAATTTAAACACAAGATACATTTGGCTTTTCTTATCACCTAAGCATTTGCTCTCTGAGGGTGATTAAACAATGGACTGTGTATTAATAACATTAATGACAGTGCACAATAGTTGAGGCTAAAGCTGAACACAGTTAACTCTTTCAGTGCTGACAGAAGGGCTCAGTGCTGACAGAAGGGTCTGTCACATCTACATAGCACAATATACAGCCTATAGACAAGCTTTCTTACGTTATAGTCCAGAAGTGGCTAGGTTTGCCACAATGCTCCCCCAGAACCAAGCCGGCATACACAGTCTGATCCCAACGGATCGGCTTGGGGATGTCCGGGGCAACTTTCGGCTCAAGTAAGCTACGGGGTGTTCTCCGCCATCTGCTCCAACTTGGCTCAGTACTGCCCCCACCCCAAACATGGAAGCGTCTCTTCCCAGAGGGACTGGGCTTGGGTAGTCACAGGGTTAACATCAGCGGGATCCATGGGAGCATAGGCAGAAACAAGGGGGGCCAAGTCATTTCCAAGGAGAACATCAGCAGGTAAGTCCTTCTTGACCCCCACATTCACAAGTCTAGCGCCCACTCCCCAATCCAAATGTACCCTGGCAACAGGTAGGCGGAACACAGTGCCCCCTGCTACCCTCACAGCCATAGTGTCTCCAGTGTGCTGTTTCTCAGACACCAAGTTCTCTTGAAGCAAGGTCATGGTAGCACCAGTATCCCGTAGACCACTGACCTCCTTCCCATTCACTTTAACCCGCTGCCGGTTATTCCGGTGGGCAGCTTGCACGGGGTCTGCTTCATGTAGGCTGCCCCAGCATTCTGGCGCCTCTACGTAGCGGGCCGCAGGCTGAGGATTATGTGGGATTCCGCCGGCGGGTCTTCTCCAGGACTGTGCTTGATTTGCTGCGTTTAGGGGACACTCTGGTCTTTTGTGCCCTAGTCGCTTACATCCAAAGCACCGAATAGGTTGTGAGTAGCCCCGCGAATTGAACCGGGCTCTCTGAGGGTAGTTCGTGGCCGGAGGCCGCGTAGTATAGCGGTGCGCCGGGGGCTGGTAACTGGCCGCTGCTGGGGTGACTGGGGGTCTGTACTCCACTCTAGCAGTGGGCAATCGGTATACCGCTCCCCCTGCTCCTCGTACTGCCACGGATCCGCCCGTGTGTACTGTATCCGGCACCAAATGGGGAGCTATCAGGGTTAAAGTAGCTCCCGAATCCCGAAGTCCCTGGACCTCCTTCCCCTCTACGGTCCCCAGCTGGCGGGGATGTTGCCAGTTATCGGCGGCCCGGACCGACATCACCTCATGCAGAATTCCCAGGGGTTCCTCGGCTTGGGTGCTCAACACCTCATGAGCGGCTGGCTCCGTTTGGTAATGGTGAGCAGCCGCCCTTGGGGCCTGGTTCTGTCTGACCTGGTTCCAAGCTTGTCTGCTCCGATTTTGGGTGCACTCACGTGCCATATGTCCCCACTGCTTGCAGGTGTGGCATTGTATATTCGCCCGTCCGTTGTTAGGCTGTAGTCCATGGTGCCTCCTGGCATCAAAATGCTGGTCTGCTAATCTGGCTGCTTCGGTTAAGGTGAGGGGTTTTCGATCGCTCACCCATTCTTGGGCTTCTGGGGACAAGCCGTTAAAGAATTGCTCCAACAGCATCAGTTGTCGCAATTCTTCCATGGTGGTAGCTTGGCTGGCCTGTATCCACCCTTGAGATGCTTGATCCAGCTTGTGGGCCCACTCTGCATGTGAATCTCTTTCTGGCTTGCGCAGGCCTCTAAACTTGCGCCGGTATGCCTCTGAGGTAATGGCATATCTTTCCAAGATCGCTCTCTTCACTTTAGCATAATCCTTGCTGTCCTCCCTGGGTACAGCGCGATACGCTTCCGCTGCCCTACCGGCTAGCTTGCCTGCTAGCACCGGCACCCATACGGACTGCTCCAAATCATGTAACTCGCACAGTCTCTCAAAATCCTGTAAATACCCATCGATCTCATCCTTCTCCTCACAAAACATTTTAAATGCATGGTATGGGATTTTAGGTCTTACTGGGTTGCTGAGTGCGTCCAAAATGGATTCTGCTCGGGAGGATGCATTCCGCGGACTGTGTGCCATCACGTACTCCTGCACATCTGCCATTACCACGGATAGCATATCCCGTGGTACAGGTTGGGGTAAAAATTCCAGCCTGGTCCTCATTTCCCTCTGGTATAGGGTCTCCTCCATGGCTGCTGGAGGCGTAGCGCTGCGAGCTCTGTCTCCCTCCATCAGCTCAGCAATTAATATAGCCTTGGGTTTGCTGCTGCCTATCTTTCCCCTGGCTTCTAGCAGTTCCTTTAACGTTTGTCTCTTTAGCTTAGAATAATCCATCTCCATTCACTTCGGTCCCTGGTACTCCTTCCATCTTAGTCAGTATTGTAGTAATCCCCCTCTTCCTGAGGTTACTGGCTTGTGTAGTTGCTCTTCTGGGCGATAAGGTTCATTCCGTCGCTTGCCACCAATTGTAACGGTACCAACCGGATACCAAGGGTTAACACCAGGGAACAATGTCCTGCATAGGGAATCAGCAATTCACAACCCAGCCAGTTTTCAGGTTTTCAAACAGAATGACTTTTATTAAGGCTCATATGCCCAGTATTTATGCAGGTCTGACCCCCCCCAGAAGGGGGGTTGAAAGAATGTTGTACATTAGATGAAGGGAACACACCCTTGACATGATACAATAGATTTACCTTGCTTAAGCTGATAACAATTTAAACACAAGATACATTTGGCTTTTCTTATCACCTAAGCATTTGCTCTCTGAGGGTGATTAAACAATGGACTGTGTATTAATAACATTAATGACAGTGCACAATAGTTGAGGCTAAAGCTGAACACAGTTAACTCTTTCAGTGCTGACAGAAGGGTCTGTCACATCTACATAGCACAATATACAGCCTATAGACAAGCTTTCTTACGTTATAGTCCAGAAGTGGCTAGGTTTGCCACAAGAAGAGTGCCAATGAGTGTTTCTTGCCAGCTCAGCTAGGGGTAACAACGAGTTTAGCAGGATCCAAGGCAAAACCCTCCTTCTGAACTTGATCAAACTCACATTTTTCTAGCTTGGCTATCAAAGAATTGTCTCTGAGACGTTGAAGTACCTGTCTCACGTGTCTATGATGCTCCTCTAAAGTGGAAGAGAAAACAAGGGTGTCATCCAGATAGACATTGACAGTGCAGTTGAGGAGGTCACGGAAGACATTGTTGACAAATGCCTGGAAGACTGCAGGGGCGTTACACAGCCCAAAGGGCATTACAAGGTATTCCTAATGCCCAGATCTCATGTTGAAGGCGGTCTTCCATTCGTGGCCTGGAAAGATACAAATCAGATTGTATGCCCCACATAAGTCCAATTTGGTGAAAAAGGGAGCATTCTGGAGTGAGTCATACAGTTCAATGATTAAGGGTATGGGATAGCGATTCTTGATGGTTATGTTGTTCAAGGCTCTGTAGTCGATGCAGGGTCTGAGCCCACCCTCCTTCTTACTGACAAAAAAGAAGCCTGCCCCAGCAGGAGACGAGAAAGGGCAAATGAAACCTTTTGCTAGGTTCTCTTGAATGTATTCCTCCACGGATTTGGTTTCAGCTTTGGAGAGTGGATAGGTCCTCGCTTTAGGAAGTGGGGCTCCGGGAAAGAGGTCGATCTTGCAGACATAAGGACGGTGGGGTGGTAGCACGTCAGCTGCTTTTTTGTCAAACACATCCGCAAAGTCTGTGTATACTGAATGAGGGTTAGAAGGAGTCTTTATACTGGCTATGGAGATATGGGGCACAGGTGTGACTTTAGCAAGGCAGGAGTGAAAACAGGAGGTACCCCAGGAGGCCAGTTGTCCCTTGGCCCAGCCGTACTGTGGATTGTGTATGCTGAAGCCACTGAGTCTTGAAGGTTTAGGGGCACCGCACACTTCTTTGGCCTTACTGCAAAACGACTTACATAAACTTCGTAAAGTCTTTTTTCTATCGGACTTCCATAGCGCCGGTATTACGAGTCTGTCCTGGGAGGCCAAAAAGTGAGCGGTACACCCTACCCCAAGATCCCTAACGCATTTAAAAGTCAGTAGTTAAGAGTTTTATGGTACAACGCTGTAGCATAAAATCTTAACTAAAGTGCTAAAAAATACACTAACACCCATAAACTACCTATTAACCTCTAAACCGAGGCCCTCCCGCATTGCAAACACTATAATAAAAATTTTAACCCCTAATCTGCCGCTCCGGATACCGCCGCCATTTACATTATATTTATTAACCCCTAATCTGACGCCCCCAATGTCGCTGACACCTACATACTATTTATTAACCCCTAATCTGCCTCTCCCAATGTCGCTGATACCTACAATATATTTATTAACCCCTAATCTGCCACCCTCAATGTCGCCACCACTATATTAAAGTTATTAACCCCTAAACCTAAGTTTAACCCTAAACCTAACACCCACTAACTTAAATATAATTTAAATAAATCCAAATAAATATTTCTATCATTAACTAAATTATTCCTATTTAAAACTAAATTCTTACTTATAAAATAAACCCTAAAATAGCTACAATAAAACTAATAGTTACATTGTAGCTAGCTTAGGGTTTATTTTTATTTTACAGGCAAGTTTGTATTTATTTTAACTAGGTAGAATAGTTATTAAATAGTCATTAACTATTTAATAATTACCTAGCTAAAATAAATACAAAAGTACCTGTAAAATTAAACCTAACCTAATTTACAATAACACCTAACACTACACTATAATTAAATAAATTTACTAAATTAAATACAATTAAATAAATTACATACAATTAGCTAAATTAGATTAAATTAGCTAATAGGATTCTAATAGAATTCTATCAGCCAATCGTAATTAAGGTAGAAAAAATCCTATTGGCTGATGCAATCAGCCAATAGGATTGAAGTTCAATCCCATTGGCTGATCCAATTAGCCAATAGGATTGAGCTCACATTTTATTGGCTGATTGGGACAGCCAATAGAATGCCAGCTCAATCCTATTGGCTGATTGGATCAGCCAATAGGATTGAACTTCAATCCTATTGGCTGATTGCATCAGCCAATAGGATTTTTTCTACCTTAATTACGATTGGCTGATAGAATTCTATTAGCCAATCGGAATCTAAGGGACACCATCTTGGATGATGTCACTTAAAGGTACCTTCATTCATCGTTAGTCCGTCGGCAGAAGAGGATGCTCTGCGTCAGATGTCTTGAAGATGGACCCGCTCCGTGCCGGATGGATGAAGATAAAAGATGCCATCTGGATGAAGATTTCTTCCCGTCTGGAGGACCACTTCGCCCGGCTTGGATGAAGACTTCTCCCGGCTTCGTTGAGGACTTCGGCCCGGCTTGGATGAAGACATCTCCCGGTAAGTCGATCTTCAGGGGGTTAGTGTTAGTTTTTTTTAAGGGTGTATTGGATGGGTTTTATTTTTAGGTTAGGGACTTTGGGCGGAAAAAGAGCTAACTGCCCTTTTAAGGGTAATGCCCATCCAAATACCCTTTTCAGGGCAATGGGGAGCTTAGTTTTTTTTTAGATAGTATTTTATTTGGGGGGTTGGTTTTGTGGGTGGTGTGTTTTACTGTTGGGGGGTTGTTTCTATTTTTTTTTACAGGTAAAAGAGCTGATTACTTTGGGGCAATGCCCCGCAAAAGGCCCTTTGAAGGGCTATTGGTAGTTTAGTTTAGGCTAGGGTTTTATTTTATTTTGGGGGGGGCCTTTTTAATTTAATAGGGCTATTAAATTAGGTGTAATTAGTTTAAATATCTGTAATTTGTTTATTATTTTCTGTAATTTAGTGTTTGTTTTTTTGTACTTTAGCTAATTTAATTTAATTTAGCTAAATGTATGTAATTTATTTAATTGTATTTAATTTAGTACATTTATTTAATTATAGTGTAGTGTTAGGTGTTATTGTAATTTAGGTTAGGTTTTATTTTACAGGTACTTTTGTATTTATTTTAGCTAGGTAGTTATTAAATAGTTAATAACTATTTAATAACTATTCTACCTAGTTAAAAAAAATACACACTTGCCTGTAAAATAAAAATAAACCCTAAGCTAGCTACAATGTAACTATTAGTTATATCGTAGCGGCGGTGTCCAGAGTGGCAGATAAGGGGTTAATAATATAATGCAGGTGTCGGCGATGTTGGGGACGGCAGATTAGGGGTTAATAAGTATAAGATTAGGGGTGTTTAGACTCGGGGTTCATGTTAGGGTGTTAGGTGTAGACATAAATTATTTCCCCATAGGAATCAATGGGGCTGCGTTAAGGAGTTTTACGCTGCTTTTTGGCAGGTGTTAGATTTTTTTTCAGCCGGCTCTCCCCATTGATTCCTATGGGGAAATTGTGCACGAGCACGTTACACCAGCTCACCGCTGACTTAAGCAGCGCTGGTATTGAAGTGCGGTAATGAGCAAAATTTTGCTCAACGCTCACTTCTTGTCTTTAAACGACGGGTTTCTGAAAACTCGTAATACCAGTGCTGCAGGTAAGTGAGCGGTGATACAAAACTGCTCGTTAGCACCGCACAGCCTCTAACGCAAAACTCGTAATCTAAGTGTTACATAGGTGTAGGATTCGCACCACAGCATGTGACCGACATCAGAGAGGGAGAGGAGCGTGCGGCGATGACGTCAGTGCCATACTCATTCAGACCTGACACAGCCATAGGCAACAAGCAAGGAAGGAGACGCCGCAACCCTAGCAACGGCTAGAACGGCACGGCGTGACAGTATGAGGTATTATGTGGCACATCATCTATTTTATTTATATAATTATTTGTGAGTTTTAAAAAAATATATATTTACAGTGTCGTGGGGCTAGGTTGCGGTGGGGGTAATGTCACTTTAGGGGTTAATAGTGTTTGATGGATTAGGTTGCAGTGAAATTATTTAACTTTAAGGGTTAATGGTGTAGTGTGGTTAGGTCACAGTGGGGGTTAAAAATGTAGGGCTGTGTAGCGTTTTTTTTGTGTTTCTCCTTTTAATTATAATTAAAAGAATAGGGAATATATGAATGTATTAATGCTTTTCATTACAGGTATAAATATCCTTTATCCAAACTGCTTGGGACCAGAAAAGGTTTGGATTTCAGAATAGTTTGGATTTTCACATACCCCCAAAACATCCACCAGATATAGTGCAGGTCTTGCCGATGTCAGCAAGACCGCACTATATCTGCATACAGTACTAGCAGGTGAATCAGTGATAGCTAAACTCTTAACGACCACGGATGCACAGGGTACATTGGTGGTTAAGGGATTAAAATGTGATATCTTGGAGAGTCGATGGGACCAAGTGTAAACAACAATGTCTTAAGTAAGTGTAGAGCCAAATAGGCTTGCAGCGTCATAAGGGTTAAGGCTGGCAGGGAGAGGAAAGATGGAAGGCAGTGTTGTGAGTTGCAACAATGTTGCAGGGACAGGGAGGGGCTTACCTTTCTTAAGCTGATGTCTGCAGTTCTTGTTCCACTTTGATCCTGGACAAGAAGCTGTCAATTTGAATTTTCTTCTCTCCATCTTCAATTCTTCTGTTCATCATGAGGCATCCCAGGCAATCTTCTGCTCCACCCCTGAGATTTAGAGAGGGAAATATACCTGTTACTCGGCATGGATTACAGGAACAGCAGTTAAGTATCAATGAATCTGAGGAATTTATTCCTCCATCCCAAAATATTGTGGATGACCCCCTACCCCCCCACACTGTTCAGGGTCCTGTTCAGATCACTGCTCCCACACCTAGACCCCCAGTCATTGCTTTAGCTGAGATTCACCCCCCTCCATCTATTCAGCTTCCCAGCCCAAATACTGTGGTTCCTGAGTCTCAGCCTGATCCTCATTCAGATCAAGGTGTGGAGAAACTTTTATCATCCACAGCTTTTTCAGGCCATAATCAAACCCCCCCCCTTTTCCCTTATGGATATGTTTGCAACTCTCCCCCCTCCTGTGGCAGGTGCAGAAGCATCCCTGCTTTCTTCAATAGTGGCCGCTATTACAACTGGCCATACTATCGCAAATTTTAATCCTGCTGCTCAGCAGGTAATGCCCCCTTTGCAATTTTGGCGCCAGATCCTCCATTTCATATTACCCCCACGAGGCCTGCTAACGTTCAGTCCCTATTGAGGCTTGCCCCTCTCCCTGGGCCTTCACTTTCTGGCACAGATGCTGTGGCTCCTTCCCCTATCCCTCAATCAGTTCCGCGATCTGGTTTCCCCTGGCCCTCCACTAGGCCCAAATGTAAATACTTATCCCCATCAAGGGGTTGTCCAGGTAAGCGCATCTGTCGCTTCCCCTCCAGACCATCTCTCTTGCGTGCATCCAACCAGGCCTGTTCCATCAGGACTTCCGGTCACGTGTAACGTCACTTCAGGTGACATTATCCATCCGATCACAGGCCCACGAGGACGATCGGCGATCAGACGTGGCTCTATGGCAGGTGGGCACCATAAGTGATTTCTGGCCACCAGGGGGAGTGGGCTGGGTCAAGGAAGTGTTTTGGGGCTTATAGAGCAAGCACAGCAGGCGGTAGCGTAGCTTCATTGGAGAGCAATGTGACGCAATTGAATGAGAAGAATGTGATGCAGATGATTGGCGGAGGTGAAGGGGTTAATATGGCAATCAATTATGTTAATACTAATGAAGCAGGGTCATTTAACAATTGGCTAGATTACGAGTTTTGCATTATGAGTGAAACAGCCTCATAACGCTGCTTTTTCACTACCGCTGGTATTACGAGTCTTGCAGGTATAGCTGTACCGCACATCTTTTTGGCCGTAATGCAACGTAACTACCGCACCATTCAAAAAGTCAATTTTCAATGGGACTTCCATAGCGCCGGTATTACGAGTTTGCCTGGGAGGCCAAAAAGTGAGCGGTGCACCCTATACCGTCAACATTCGTACCGCCATCTAAAGTCAGTAGTTATGAGTTTTACGTTACAAATCTGTAGCATAAAACTCATAACTAAAGTGTTACAAAGTGCACTAACACCCATAAACTACCCATTAACCCCTAATCTTCCGCTCCCAACATCGCCACCACTATAATAAACATATTAACCCCTAAACTTCCGCACTCCCGCATCACAAACACTAGTTAAATATTATTAACCCCTAATCTGCCATCCCCAACGTCACCGCCACCACTATACTAAAGTTATTAACCCCTAAACCTAAGTCTAATCCTAACCCTAACACCCCTAACTTAAATATAATTAAAATAAATGAAATAAAAATTACTATCATTAACTAAATAATTCCTAATTAAAACTAAATACTTACCTGTAAAATAAACCCTAAGCTATCTAACTAATAGTTACATTGTAGCTAGCTTAAGTTTTATTTTATTTCACAGGCAAGTTTGTATTTATTTTAACTAGGTAGACTAGTTAGTAAATAGTTATTAACTAATTACTAACTACCTAGTTAAAATAAATACAAACTTACCTGTAAAATAAAACCTTACACTAACACCTAAGCTTACACTGCAGTTAAATCAATTGCATTAATTAAATACAATTAATTAAATTACAAAAAAATAAACACTAAAGTACACAAAATAAAAAAAGTAATGATCAAAAATTTAAACTAATTACACCTAATCTAATAGCCCTATCAAAATAAAAAGCCCGTCCCCAAAAAAAACCCTACCCTAAACTAAACTGCTAATAGCCCTTAAAAGGGCCTTTTGTGGGGCATTGCCCCAAAGAAATCAGCTCTTTTACCTGGAAATAAAAATACAAACAACCCCCCAACAGTAAAACCCACCACCCACACAACCAAACCCCCCAAATAAAATCCTATCTAAAGAACCTAAGCTCTCCATTGTCCTGAAAAGGGCATTTGGATTGACATTGCCCTTAAAAGGGCAGCTAGCTCTTTTCCATTACCCAAACCCTAATCTAAAAATAAAACCCACCCAATAAACCCTTAAAAAAAAAACTAACACTAACCCCCGAAGATCCACTTACAATTTTTGAAGACCGGACATCCATCCTTATCAAGCCGGGAGAAGTCTTCATCCAAGCGGGCAGAAGTCCTCAACTTCTGCCCGCTTGGATGAAGACTTCTCCCGGCTTGATGAGGATGGATGTCCGGTTTTCAAAAACTGTAATTGGATCTTCGGGAGTTAGTGTTAGGTTTTTGTAAGGGTTTATTGGGTGGGTTTTATTTTTGCTTAGGGTTTGGACAATGGAAAAGAGCTAAATGCCCTTTTAAGGCCAATGCCCATCCAAATGCCCTTTTCAGGGCAATGGGGAGCTTAGGTTTTTTAGATAGGATTTTATTTGGGGGTTTTGGTTGTGTGGGTGGTGGGTTTTACTGTTTTGGGGTTGTTTGTATTTTTTTTTACAGGTAAAAGAGCTGATTTATTTGGGGCAACGCACCGCAAAAGGCCCTTTTAAGGGCTATTGGCAGTCTAGGCTAGGGTTTTTTTAATTTTTGGGGGGGCTTTTTTATTTTGATAGGGCTATTAATTAGGTGTAATTAGTTTAAATATTTGATCATTTCTTTTTTACTTTGTGTAATTTAGTGTTTTTTTGTAATTTAGTTAATTGTATTTAATTAATGTAATTGATTTAATTGCAGTGTAATGTTAGGTGTTAGTGTAAGACAGGTTAGGTTTAATTTTACAGGTAAGTTTGTATTTATTTTAACTAGGTAGTTAGTAAATAGTTAATAACTATTTACTAACTAGTCTACCTAGTTAAAATAAATACAAACTTGCCTGTGAAATAAAAATAAACCCTAAGCTAACTGCAATGTAACTATTAGTTATATTGTAGCTAGCTTAGGGTTTATTTTACAGGTAAGTATTTATTTTTAAATAGGTATTATTTAGTTAATGATAGTAATTTTTATTTAGATTTATTTTAATTATATTAAAGTTAGTGGGTGTTAGGGTTAGACTTAGGGTTAGGTTTAGGGGTTAATAACTTTAGTATAGTGGCGGCGACGTTGGGGTGGAAGATTAGGGGTTAATAAGCGAAGGTAGGTAGCGATGACATTGGGGGCGGCAGATTAGGGGTTAATAAGTGTAATGTAGGTAGCAACGACATTGGGGCAGCAGATTAGGGGTTAATAAGTGTAGGTAGGTGGCGGCGATGTCGGGGATGCAGATTAGGGTTTAATAAGTGTAATGTAGGTGTCAGCGATGTCGGGGACAGCAGATTAGGGGTGTTTAGACACAGGGTTTGTGTTAGGGTGTAAACATAACTTTTCTTTCCCCATAGGAGTCAATGGTGCTGCGTTATGGAGCTTTACGCTCCTTTATTGCAAGTGTTAGGCTTTTTTTTAGCTGGCTCTCCCCATTGATGTCTATGGGGAAATCGTGCATGAGCACTTAAAACCAGCTCAAAGCAGCGCTGGTATTTGTGTGCGGTATGGAGCTCAACGCTGCCATATTGCCTGCTAACGCCGGGTTTTTGCAAACCTGTTATAGCAGCGCTTTAGGGAGGTGAGCGGTGGAAATAATTTGCAAATTATTACCGAGCCGCTCATAACGCAAAACTCATAATCTGGCCGAATGTTATTAATCATTGCAATGTTGAGCATTATTTGAATTTTGAGGTGAATGTTACCATGCCAGTTATTGATGCAATGAATGTGCCTATGCAGAATATTAATGTGCCCATGCAGAATATGAATGTGCCAAAGCAGAATGTTACCATGCAAAACGTTAATGCCATTAATGTGCCCAGGCATAATGTTACCATGCCAAGTGTTGATGCTATGAATGTGCACAGGAAGAATGTTCCTATGCCGAGCGTTAATGCTATGAATGTGCCCAGGAAGAATATTAATGTTGGTAGTGTGGATGTGCAAGGGGTTACTAATGTGCAAACTGCAGTGAATAATGATAGAATTTAGCAGACAATTCCTGTCAGTATGCCTGTGTCAGTATTGGGGGTTCAGACCCATCATGGAATGCCTACACAGGGGGCAGGGAATGTTTGTGAGCAGGGTGCGGGTAGGGCCCCTCAGGTCACCCCTGAGTTTCCTCTGGCTTCAGGGCAAAGTGCTCACGATTGTATTTCTGTTTTACAGGAGATTCTATCAGGAAATCAGATACCAGTGGCTGCCACCCCATCACCTGTAATTGCGGCTTAAGGTGCCAGGACCTCCTCATCAACAACATTGCCAGCTATTCCATCTTCATCCTCGGGTGGAAATATGAATACTGGAGGCCCCATCCTGGCCCCTACTGCTTTATAGAACCCACCCGTGGGGGCAGCAGTGTTGGCAGAAACACCCTCAACATCTTCTGCTGGGAATGGTGAGTTTACTTCATCTAAACACCCTAGGGAACACTTAGAATCTTCCACCACAGACTTTGTCTTAGATAGCGACACGTATTTAGGATTGAAATCCAAGGGACAGAAGTGCATGTAAAAGATGCTTAAGCAAATGAAGTCAGGTCAGCAACAGAAAGATCAGAGGGTGGAGGTAGTGGCTCCTTTAGTTCAAGGACAGTCACAGGTAGTCCCAGTGGTACTTACCCGAAAAACAGCTTTAGCGGATGATGCTTTATCTTGCCCCTTTTTTTGCTTCATGGCCATCTGAGGCAAAAGATAGTTAGAAGAATTCAGGAGAACCGTTATGTAAACATTTTTTAACTCTCCCTAGAGGCGCATAGGTAGAAGGAGAGAAGTGCAGATGGGACAGGTCCTAAACGAATAAAAAGAGCAGAAACAAAAAGAGCAGAAACATTTGATCTTCTCGTCATGTCACCTTGATAAGTACCCAGATCAGAGCCAAGCGTTGCTGAAGCATACTGATACTATACACTGGATTTATCAGCATCATAAAGATGGTGTATGGAGGGAGTATGACTCAGAGTTTACCTTCACAAAATTTTGGGTCCCAGGAGATGCATTTGTGGTCCCACTTAGGTCCAGAAAGGTCTCCGTCGCCACCAGCAACCAGTAGGGGCATAGGGGTGCGATTTCAAATTAGGAATAAGCGTAAAGGTAGGGAGTGCTTGGCCTTTCAGGAGAAAAGGTGTGACAAAGGCAAGGTTTGCAGGGCCTTTCATTCGGTAGCGGATTGCTCCAGAAGGATGGACTCCAGCATTGATAAACCAACAACCCGTCAATCCTCTACAGCTAAGAGTAAGAAAAAAGGATCAGAGAATCCCCAGAGGTGCGCTGGTGCTGGAAAGAAGCTGTAGAGGTGCTGGATGGAAGCTGTGAATGATCCTCAAAGAATTTCGTCTGCACTCCCAGAAGTAATCGGGATGGATACTCGGCTGTAGACAAAAAGAGAGGAAGAGAGAGGCGCCAACCATAAAACAGTATCGCAAGAGCAATATACCGGTGGTTCCCAACAACTCCCCCCATGCTGGATATACTCACAAACGATATGGCACACGTACTGTGCCCAAAACAGATCGGTACTATTCAGGGTCGCCCAACAGACACGCTCAGGAGCCGGTACACGTGATCTCCAGAACTCCAATCACAGGCGAGTTGTCCTGTAAGACTCGGATTGCCTGTAGGTCACTAGATATGATAGTGACTAGGTCTCAGGAATGAGAGACACTGTAAATCCAATGTGGAATAATATGACACCTAGGTAATGGATACACAGGCAGCAAGGTATCTCATATAAAAGATAATTTATTGTTAAAACAATAACAGCAACGCGTTTCTCAGCTGAATGGCCATTTCATCAGGCTGTATTATGAAAGAGATTGTCTCACCTTTTATACCTTGCAACACCTGTCTTAATAGGCGGTTCTAACAGGAAGTTCCTGTCTCTATCAAGCTGATTAACTATTTCGGGAACGGCTGACATTTCAATGCGATAACCATTGATTAGAATTTAAAAACATAACATAACCGCCAAATATGACTATCGCATATACAATATGATATAATATGATAAAATACGGGGGTACAGTCTAAAAACATACACTAACAATAGTAATAAATTGACTAGTACAAATGAGGTATGGTGGAATCTATATCATCATAAATTCATATAACTAGTCTAAATTAAAATAATATTGGTGACCAGACTTGATCATAAAAATAATTAAAAACAATTAAGAACAATAATACTAATAAAAATAAAATAAATATGCAAATATTCAGACCATAGTGTGAATGAATGATTGTTAGAATTACATTAATGTGGGAATATGCATGTGTTATATTGGAATTAATTCTCAGTAGATCAATTACATATAGATTTGGACAATATTGGAGTACCCCTAATGGATTGCTACTACTATGATATTACTATATAAGGGATATCATAGTACCAATAGCATATATAGATTATCGGCACAATACATATGTTACGAGTGTACCAAATATGTAACCTAATCGGTGACCCTTTACAAAACGGTATCACTGGAATCATAAATTCCAAAAATATAGGGTATATATGATGAAAATGTAACAGGGGGAGATCCATTGGACACAAACCCCACACAAAAAGCTGCCAAATCTATATTAAGATTCAAACCATTGGGATGGAGACTTCTCAAAATATGTATCCAGTAGGTCTCCCTCTGTCTAAGTCTAGACAGTCTATTGTAAAGATGTGATACTGGAATGTGTTCTATTGGGCAAATACTAAAGCAATCAGTGTTGCCATTATGTGATTGATTACAGTGTCTGGGGACACTGTGATTCGTATAATTCTTCTTCATATTTCTCACATGCTCTGACCATCTAATACTAAGGCATCTGCAGGTTCTACCCACATACTGGACTCCACAGACACAGGACAGCAGATATACTACATATCTGGAAGCACATGTGATATGACCAATTATAGAGAAATGTTTCCCAGTTGTATTTGATTTTAAAGTGGTTTGTTGATGTGTAATCTTAACACAGAGTTTACATCTCCTATCTTTACATCTATAAGATCCTACTGGTAGATTACCCACTCGTTGGCGATTATTAAGAATTTTGTGTTTTACTATCTTGCTAAGAGCTAGAAGGGATTTTAAACTGGGTGCTTTTTTATATACTATCCTTGGTTTGTTACTCACTAGATTTCCTAGTATAGGATCTTTTTTAATAATGCCCCAATGTTTATTGATAATTTGACATATTTTTTTGTGATTACAATTATATTCTGTGATGAACGGCGTGAAGTTTTCCATAGAATTGGATCTGTCGTTATTATTTTTCATAAAATAATTTTCCCTATTATCCTGTTTAGCTCTTTCGTAACCATTTTCTATAATCTGTGGTGGATAATGTTTTTCACTAAAACGTTCTTTTAATATCAAACTTTGAGCTTCATAATCAGCCATGGTGCTACAATTACAACGAATTATTTTGAATTTGCCGTATGGCACATTCCATTTCCATGGAAAATGATGGTGACTGTTAAAATCTAAGTAGCTATTACAGTCTACCATCTTGAAGTGGGTAGTACTAGTTACCTTAGAATCCTCAAATTTGAGTTCAAGGTCTAGAAAAACTATGGTTTCATGATGTATCAAACTGGTAAATGCTAGTCCCCTATCGTTTGAA
Source organism: Bombina bombina (assembly GCF_027579735.1). Classification (NCBI taxonomy): domain Eukaryota; kingdom Metazoa; phylum Chordata; class Amphibia; order Anura; family Bombinatoridae; genus Bombina; species Bombina bombina. Next base: position 351,420,618 of record NC_069506.1, on the reverse strand, counting down.
TTGAGACAATTTACAAAAGTATTGGCCGATGCCAAATCCCCCCTCCAAATAAATATCATATCGTCTATGTACCGCCCATAGAACACCAGGCTCGCCCCAAAAATACCATTATATATATAATCTTGTTCAAAAGATCCCATTGTTACACTATTGATACACTATTGTTAGTGTATGTTTTTAGACTGTACCCCAATATTTTATCATATTATATCATATTGTATATGCGATAGTCATATTTGGCGGTTATGTTTTAAAATTTTAATCAATGGTTATCGCATTGAAATGTCAGCCGTTCCCGAAATAGTTAATCAGCTTGATAGAGACAGGAACTTCCTGTTAGAACCGTCTATTAAGACAGGTGTTGCAAGGTATAAAAGGTGAGACAATCTCTTTCATAATACAGCCTGATGAAACGACCATTCAGCTGAGAAACGCGTTGCTGTTATTGTTTTAACAATAAATTATATTTTATATGAGATACCTTGCTGCCTGTGTATCCATTACCTAGGTGCCATATTATTCCACATTGGATTTACAGCGTCTCTCATTCCTGAGACCTAGTCACTATCATATCTAGTGACCTACGGGCAATCCGAGTCTTACAGGACAACTCGCCTGTGATTGGAGTTCTTGAGATCACGTGTACCGGCTCCTGGGCGTGTCTGTTGGGCGACCCTGAATAGTCCCGATCTGCTGTTTTGGGCACAGTACGTGTGCCATATCGTTTGTGAGTATATCCAGCACGGGGGGAGTTGTTGGGAACCACCGGTATATTGCTCTTGCGATACTGTTTTATGGTTGGCGCCTCTCTCTTCCTCTCTTTTTGTCTACAGCTAAGAGTGCCCACCCCGGTGAGGTTGGACATCCTTGAGCTGTGGTTACGCACTTATCCAGACCGCCATGTAGCAAGCTTGCTCTTGGTGGGATTTACGGATGGATTTGTGATCCCAATAAACAAATCTGTTGTGGGTTCACACAATCATCGTAATCTTAAGTCAGCGTACCAACATCCCAGAATAGTTGGGGAGAAGCTAGCTAACTAAATAAATTTGGGGAGAGTAGTGGGCCCCTTTAGTGTACCACCTTTCTTTCATGTAATTAGCAAGAGTCCATGAGCTAGTGACGTATGGGATATACATTCCTACCAGGAGGGGCAAAGTTTCCCAAACCTTAAAATGCCTATAAATACACCCCTCACCACACCCACAATTCAGTTTTACAAACTTTGCCTCCGATGGAGGTGGTGAAGTAAGTTTGTGCTAGATTCTACGTTGATATGCGCTCCGCAGCAAGTTGGAGCCCGGTTTTCCTCTCAGCGTGCAGTGAATGTCAGAGGGATGTGAGGAGAGTATTGCCTATTTGAATGCAGTGATCTCCTTCTAAGGGGTCTATTTCATAGGTTCTCTGTTATCGGTCGTAGAGATTCATCTCTTACCTCCCTTTTCAGATCGACGATATACTCTTATATATACCATTACCTCTGCTGATTCTCGTTTCAGTACTGGTTTGGCTATCTGCTATATGTAGATGAGTGTCCTGGGGTAAGTAAGTCTTATTTTCTGTGACACTCCTAGCTATGGTTGGGCACTTTGTTTATAAAGTTCTAAATATATGTATTCAAACATTTATTTGCCTTGACTCAGAATGTTCAACTTTCCTTATTTTTCAGACAGTCAGTTTCATATTTGGGATAATGCATTTTAATTTAACATTTTTTACCTTAAAATTTGACTTTTTCCCTGTGGGCTGTTAGGCTCGCGGGGGCTGAAAATGCTTCATTTTATTGCGTCATTCTTGGCGCGGACTTTTTTGGCGCAAAAATTCTATTTCCGTTTCCGGCGTCATACGTGTCGCCGGAAGTTGCGTCATTCTTTGACGTTATTTTGCGCCAAAAATGTCGGCGTTCCGGATGTGGCGTCATTTTTGGCGCCAAAAAGCATTTAGGCGCCAAATAATGTGGGCGTCTTATTTGGCGCGAAAAAATATGGGCGTCACTTTTGTCTCCACATTATTTAAGTCTCATTTTTTATTGCTTCTGGTTGCTAGAAGCTTGTTCTTTGGCATTTTTTCCCATTCCTGAAACTGTCATTTAAGGAATTTGATCAATTTTGCTTTATATGTTGTTTTTTTCTTTTACATATTGCAAGATGTTCCACGTTGCAACTGAGTCAGAAGATACTTCAGGAAAATCACTGCACAATGCTGGAGCTACCAAGCTAAGTGTATCTGCTATAAACTTTTGGTATCTGTTTCTCCAGCTGTTATTTGTATTGCATGTCATGTCAAACTTATTAATGCAGATAAAATTTCCTTTAGTACTGTTACATTACCTGTTGCTGTTCCGTCAACATCTAATTTTCAGAGTGTTCCTGATAACATAAGAGATTTTATTTTTTAAATCCATTAAGAAGGCTATGTCTGTTATTTTTCCTTCTAGTATACATAAAAGTCTTTTAAAACTTCTCTTTTTTTCAGATGAATTTTTAAATGAACATCATCATTCTGATACTGATAATGGTTCTTCTGGTTCTGAGGTTTCTGTCTCAGAGGTTGATGCTGATAAATCTTTGTATTTGTTCAAGATGGAATTTATTCGTTCTTTACTTAAAGAAGTGTTATTTGCATTAGAAATAGAGGATTCTGGTCCTCTTGATACTAAATGTAAACGTTTAAATAAGGTTTTTAAATCTCCTGTAGTTATTCCAGAAGTGTTTTATCTCCCTGATGCTATTTCTGAAGTAATTTCCAGGGAATGGAATAATTTGGGTAATTTATTTACTCCTTCTAGACGTTTAAGCAAATTATATCCTGTGCCATCTGACAGATTAGAGTTTTTTGGGACAAAAATCCCTAAGGTTATGGGGCTGTCTCTACTCCTGCTAATGTACTACTATTCCTACGGCAGATAGTACTTCATTTAAGGATCCTTTAGATAGGGAAATTGATTCCTTTCTAAGAAAAGCTTACTTATGTTCAGGTAATCTTCTTAGACCTGCTATATTTTTAGCGGATGTTGCTGCAGCTTCAACTTTTTGGTTAGAAGCTTTAGCGCAACAAGTAACAGATCATAATTTTATAGCATTATTTTTATTCTATAACATGCTAATAATTTTATTGGTGATACCATCTTTTGATATCATTAGAGTTGATGTCAGGTATATGTCTCTAGCTATTTTAGCTAGAATAGCTTTATGGATTAAACTTGGAATGCTGACATGTCTTCTAAGTCAACTTTGCTTTCCCTTTCTTTCCAGGGTAAATAATCATTTTCGTTCCTTTCCTCACAAGGAACAAAAGCCTGATCCTTCATCCTCAGGGGCGGTATCAGTTTGGAAACTATTTCCAGTTTGGAATATATCCAAGCCTTATAGAAACCTATAGCCAGCTCCTAAGTACCTATGAAGGTGCGGCCCTTATTCCAGCTCAGCTGGTATGGGGCAGATTACGTTTTCTTCAAAGAAATTTGGATCAATTCCGTTCTTAATCTCTGGTTTCAGAAACATTGTTTCAGAAAGGTACAGAATTGGCTTCAAGTTAAGGCCTCCTGCTAAGAGATTCTTTTCTTTCCCGTGTCCCAGTTAACACAGCAAAGGCTCAGCATTTCTGAAATGTGTTTCAGATCTAGAGTTGGCTGGAGTATTTATGCCAGTTCCAGTTCTGGAACAGGGGCTGGGGTCTTATTTTATCTCTTCATTGTACCAAAGAAGGTCAATTCCTTCAGACCAGTTCCGGATCTATCATTATTGAATCATTATGTTAGGATACCAACATTCAAGATGGTTACTGTAGGACTATCCTGCCTTTTGTTTAGCAAGGGCATTATATGTCTACAATAGATTTACAGGATGTGTATCTGCATATTCCGATTCATCCAGATCACTTTTAGTGTCTGAGATTCTCTTTTTAGACAAGCATTACCAGTTTTGTGGCTCTACCGTTTGGCTTAGCCTCAGTTCCAAGAATTTTTTTCAAAGGTTCTCGGTGCCCTTCTTTCTGTAATCAGAGAATAGGGTTTTGGTATTTCCTTATTTGGACGATATCTTGGTATTTGCTCAGTCTTCTCATTTTCGAAGAATCTCATACGAATCGACTTGTGTTGTTTCTTCAAGTTCATGGTTGGAGGATCAATTTACCTTTCAGTTCATTGATTCCTCAGACAAGGGTAACCTTTTTAGGTTTCTAGATAAATTCAGTGTCTATGACTCTGTCCTTGTCAGACAAGAGAAGTTTAACATTGATATCAGCTTGTCAAAACCTTCAGTCACAATCATTCCCTTTGGTAGCCTTATGCATGGAAATGTTGGGTCTTAGGACTGCCGCATCAGATGCGATCTGCTTTGCTCGTTTTCACATGCGACCTCTTCAGCTCTGTATGCTGAACCAATGGTGCAGGGATTACTCAAAGATATCTCAATTAATATCTTTAAACCGATTTTACAACACTCTCTGACATGGTGGACAGATCACCATCGTTTAGTTCAGGGGGCTTCTTTGTTCTTCTAACCTGGACTATAATCTCAACAGATGCAAGTCTTACAGGTTGGGGAGCTGTGTGGGGGTATCTGACGGCACAAGGGGTTTGGGAATCTCAGGAGGTGAGATTTCCGATCAATATTTTGGAACTCCGTGCAATTTTCAGAGCTCTTCAGTCTTGGCCTCTTCTGAAGAGAGAGTTGTTCATTTGTTTTCAGATAGACAATGTCACAACTGTGGCATACATCAATCATCAAGGAGGGACTCACAGTCCTCTGGCTATGAAAGAAGTATCTCGAATTTTGGTTTGGGCGGAATCCAGCTCCTGTCTAATCTCTGCGGTTCATATCCCAGGTATGGACAATTGGAAAGCGGATTATCTCAGTCGTCAAACGTTGCATCCGGGCGAATGGTCTCTTCACCCAGAGGTATTTCTTCAGATTGTTCAAATGTAGGAACTTCCAGAAATAGATCTGATGGCTTCTCATCTAAACAAGAAACTTCCCAGGTATCTGTCCAGATCCCGGGATCCTCAGGCGGAGGCAGTGGATGCATTATCACTTCCTTGGAAGTATCATCCTCCCTATATCTTTCCGCCTCTAGTTCTTCTTCCAAGAGTAACCTCCAAGATTCTGAAGGAATGCTCGTTTGTTCTGCTGGTAGCTCCGGCATGGCCTTACAGGTTTTGGTATGCGGATCTTGTCCGGATGGCCTCTTGCCAACCGTGGACTCTTCCGTTAAGACCAGACCTTTTGTCTCAAGGTCCTTTTTTTCCATCAGGATCTGAAATCCTTAAATTTAAAGGTATGGTGATTGAACGCTTGATTCTTGGTCAAAGAGGTTTCTCTGACTCTGTGATTAATACTATGTTACAGGCTCGTACATCTGTATCCAGAGAGATATATTATAGAGTCTGGAAGACTTATATTTCTTGATTCATTCATTCTTTGGATGTTGTTAGAGCTTTGAAATATTATGTTGAAGCTACGAAATCTTTTCGTAAGACTTCTAGTCTATTTGTTATTTTTTCCGGTTCTAGAAAAGGCCAGAAAGCTTCTGCCATTTCTTTGGCATCTTGGTTGAAATCTTTAATTCATCTTGCCTATGTTGAGTCGGGTAAAACTCCGCCTCAGAGAATTACAGCTCATTCTACTAGGTCAGTTTCTACTTCCTGGGCGTTTAGGAATGAAGCTTCGGTTGACCAGATCTGCAAAGCAGCGACTTGGTCCTCTTTGCATACTTTTACTAAATTCTACCATTTTGATGTATTTTCTTCTTCTGAAGCAGTTTTTGGTAGAAAAGTACTTCAGGCAGCGGTTTCAGTTTGAATCTTCTGCTTATGTTTTTCATTAAACTTTATTTTGGGTGTGGATTATTTTCAGCAGGAATTGGCTGTCTTTATTTTATCCCTCCCTCTCTAGTGACTCTTGTGTGGAAAGATCCACTTCTTGGGTAGTCATTATCCCATACGTCACTAGCTCATGGACTCTTGCTAATTACATGAAAGAAAACATAATTTATGTAAGAACTTACCTGATAAATTCATTTCTTTCATATTAGCAAGAGTCCATGAGGCCCGCCCTTTTTTTGTGGTGGTTATGATTTTGTATAAAGCACAATTATTCCAATTCCTTATTTTATATGCTTTCGCACTTTTTTCTTATCACCCCACTTCTTGGCTATTCGTTAAACTGAATTGTGGGTGTGGTGAGGGGTGTATTTATAGGCATTTTAAGGTTTGGGAAACTTTGCCCCTCCTGGTAGGAATGTATATCCCATACGTCACTAGCTCATGGACTCTTGCTAATATGAAAGAAATGAATTTATCAGGTAAGTTCTTACATAAATTATGTTTTTCCTGATTTAGCTATTTCTTCTTTAGGAGTGGTCCCGAAAAAGGAACCTGGAAAGTTTTGCCTGATTCAGCACCTCTCTTACCCCAAGGGAAACTCAGTTAACGATGCTATTGACTTCGAGCTCAGCACAGTTCACTACCATTCATTTGATAAGGCTCTTGACTTGGTCCGTGGGGTCGGTAGAGATGCTTTGTTAGCGAAAATGGATTTTGAGTCGGCTTTCCATCACTTGCCTTTGCATCCGAAATCCTTCCGTCTTATGGGATGTAAATTCGAAGGTAGCTACTATGTAGACTGATGTTTACCTATGGGTTGTGTTATCTCTTGCTCGATTTTTGAATGTTTTAGCACATTGTTACAATGGCCGGTGGCTAAACTTGTAGGTGGGGATCACATAGCTCACTTCCTAGACAATTTTCTCTTGGTAGGGGAACAGGGTATGGACAGGTGTATTCGGCTCATGGCGGAAATGAGAGGCCTCATGTCCCAGCTAGGTGTTCCGCAACCAGAGGATAAAACCCAGGGTACGTGCACTACATTGACCTTCCTAGGTATCTAAATTGACGCCTTACAGATGGGATGCAGGCTACTCATAGATAAGGTAAAGAATATGTTGGGATCAGTTCATGCAGCTGTTTCAAAAAAATATGTATCTTTGAGGGACCTTGAGCATTTTTGATTGAATTTAATGAGATCAGTGTATGGTGGTCTAGCCCAGTCTCTAGCCAGATCCTGCATTTGTTTACTGGGGAAAGAGGTTGCAGAATAGATCAGTGTTTTTTTTACAGACAACCTTAGTGTTGTGCATTCTATTAACAGGCTTTCCACTTCCTCTGTGACCGTGGTAAGGCTGTTGCAACATCTGGTTTTAAGATGTCTTCAGCTTAATATTCACTTCCAGGCTAGCCATGTCCCAGGGGTTAACAATGTTCTAGCGGATGCCCTCTCTAGGTTTGATTGGGTGACTTTTAGGAAGTTAGCGCCACAGGTGGCCAAAGACGGGCTAATCCGTCCCAGTTTTCTTTGGCAGCTGGTGGAACCTGGCTCTCCTTAATTCCCTTAGGTCGCTCATCCCTCGCCCCAACAACCTGGCAAACTTAAGTTAGTTTTGGAAAGAGTGGGACCAATTTTGCAGTGCTCTAGGGGTGGATTCATCAGTTAGCTCTCAGGTGATGTTGTGTGAGTGGTTGGTGTGTATGCAAGTGGCAGGTTTGTGGAAGGGTGCAGTCCAGACCCGACTGGCAGATCTGTCATTTTTCTTTAAGCTGTTGGGGAGGGGGGATCCCACAGGGACATTTTTTGTTAGAAAGACTCTTAAAGATTGGGGGCGTTTGCAGGCCAATAAGAGTGACATTAGGGAGTCCATTACGCGAGACCGGTTTGAGAGGCTGGTGATGGTTTTACACAACATTTGTATTACAGATTAGTGATGTCACGAATAGTTCACCGGTGAATAGTTCCCTGTGAACATAGCTTGTTCGCGTTCGCTGCGGCAATGTTCGATCCGCCCCCTATTCGTCATCATTGAGTAAACTTTGACCCTGTATCTCACAGTCTGCAGACACATTTCAGCCAATCAGCAGCAGACGCTCCCTCCCAGACCCTCCCAGCTCCTGGACAGCAGCCATTTTAGATTCATTCTGATCCTGCATTCTTAGTGAGAGGAGGGATAGTGTAGCTGCTGCTGATTTTAAAGGGAAATTCATAGCTAGGCTAGTGTATTCAGTGTCCACTACAGTCCTGAAGGACTCATCTGATCTCTGCTGTAAGGACAGCACCCCAAAAAGCCCTTTTTAGGGCTAGAACATCATTTTTTTTTGCCTGTGTAATTTTGACTGTGAAACATCAGTCTGCTAGTGTAATCTAATTGCAGTTGCCTGCCTGCAGTGCCACCACTCATATCTGTTGTAACAGTAGTGTAAATTAAAAAAAACAACTTTTTGACTGTGAAACATCAGTCTGCTAGTGTAATCTAATTGCAGTTGCCTGCCTGCCAGAGTGTGTGCCAGGCCCACTTGCCAACTAGTGCCACCACTCATATCTGTTGTAACAGTAGTGTAAATTTTTAAAAAAAAAACTTTTTTGACTGTGAAACATCAGTCTGCTAGTGTAATCTAATTGCAGTTGCCTGCCTGCCAGCATGTGTGCAAGGCCCACTTGCAAACTAGTGCCACCACTCATATCTGTTGTAACAGTAGTGTAAATTTAAAAAATAAAAACTTTTTATTGACTGTGAAACATCAGTCTGCTAGTGTAATCTAAAAGCAGTTGCCTGCCTGCCAGCGTGTGTGCCAGGCCCACTTGCCAACTAGTGCCACCACTCATATCTGTTGTAACAGTAGTGTAAATTTTTTTAAAAAAAACTTTTTTGACTGTGAAACATCAGTCTGCTAGTGTAATCTAATTGCAGTTGCCTGCCTGCCAGGATGTGTGCCAGGCCCACTTGCAAACTAGTGCCACCACTTATATCTGTTGTAACAGTAGTGTAAATTTAAAAAATAAAAACTTTTTTGACTGTGAAACATCAGTCTGCTAGTGTAATCTAAAAGCAGTTGCCTGCCTGCCAGCGTGTGTGCCAGGCCCACTTGCTAACTAGTGCCACCACTCATATCTGTTGTAACAGTAGTGTAAATTTTATAAAAAAAAACTTTATATACTTGTTACAGAAGCATTAGTTATTTTGTTGTGAAGAGCTTATTTCCCAGCAGCAATGCCTGAACCAGCAAGCCAGCGCCTAAGAAGGGCTCCAAGAAAACCGTAACAAGTATCATTTCATAAAGAGTTAACTCTTTTTTTTCAGCTTTTAGAAACTATTGTCTAATTACACATTTGCTGGCCTCAGCTCTAAGTTTAATGATAACAAATCCCATTGTCTAATCACCTCTGGAGCCAGACTGCTAATTGATAAGATGAACTTGTAAACTTGTTATCTTAAGTACTGTAATCCTATTGTGGCCTGTCAAAGGACAGTGCTCTCTATCTAAATGTGTGATGGGGGATTTTGTGCTTCCCCCCCTCTCCCCCTGGGAGTGCCCTGTGTGCATGTAACCTTAATAAAAAGCAGGCTGGGCATCCCAGTCCTGAGTTCTTGTTTGACCCTCAATCGCAGCGTTGACTCGTTTTTGTGGGCAGAAGGGTATCCTAGCTGTACTGCAGCTAAGGGAGATTATTCTATATTTGCGAGACTCATATAGAATACTATGGAAAGCAGCTTCTCCCCTCTTTAGCAATAGGGATCCAGGCTACTAAGCGGTCCATCTCTCAGCGAGACTAAGGGTAACCGTAACATTTGGCGGCAGCGGCGGGATTTTCCTGGATTTCCTAGGAGAGGTACAGAACGGATGGAGAGCGCTTACGAAAAATTGAAGCGTACAACCCTAAAGGATTTACTTGAAAGCAGAGGGGGGTACGCCAGCAACCGGCCGAGGAGAGAGCTGATCGCAGAATTGACCGAACTGGATCAGAGCTTCACAATGGCGGAAACACCGACCACGATTAGTGACGAAAAAAACAGGATTGTTCGGGAAAGGCTCTCATTATACGGGCCGAACCCCTCCATGGAATTGGTACAGCAGTTGATGGCGGAGGCGGACGAGGATATACGAGAGACTCGAGCCCACGAACTCAACCTAGCGAACGCACACCGCAATGCTGAAGCCCCGCAGGTAATCATCCCTGTCGAAAATGCTGGGAGGCCCAAGATACCCTATGCGGCATTTCGACCCTTCCTAGAGAGCGAGACAGGGATTGATGAATATTTGGCGGACTTCGAAAGGCAATGTGCCCTGCACCAGATTTCCAACAGAGAGTGGCCCACGATATTGTCTGGGAAACTATCCGGGCGAGCCCTGGAAGCCTTTCGTACTCTGGGTGCTGAGGAAGTGACACAGTATGAGCTAGTTAAGGAGACACTGTTGCGACGGTACGCTGTAACTCCGGACACGTATCGCCGACAGTTTCGGGGCACGGAAAAGAAGCCTAACGATACCCATATGGAATGGGCGCACCGAATGCGGAGAGCGGCAAATCACTGGCTGAGCGGAAGTAAAGCGGTGACTGGGGAGGAAATTTTACAATTGTTTCTCTTAGAACATTTTTATAATGGCATGGAACAGCAAGGGAAGGAATGGCTGCGAGACAGGCGGCCTTCTACCTTAGAAGAAGCAGCCAAATTGGCCGATGAACATTATGACTCCCGTCTTCACGAACCCATGAACTACCGAGCTCCAGCACGGGTCGAACCCAGAGAGGTTTACCGTGCACCCCCTCGTGCTGAATTACGAGCCCCGGTGCCCACAGGGCCCGTCCGACACTCAGGACCACCCAATAACAGCTCTGAGCGTCCCAGACCGACTTGCCACCGATGCAAGCAACCAGGGCATTTCATGGCTAGCTGCCCCCTTAATACGCACCAGACACCCAGGAATTACAATTACCCCTCTGGGTCCTATCGTCCGGCCCGGGCCCTCTGTGTTAACCAAGAGGCCCCTATGGAGGGATATGTGGGGCCACTTCACGAGGCAGACCCTGTATATGCTGCCTCAGATAACCGCCAGCACCATCGGCAGAGGGTATGGCTAGAGGGGCGATCTACCGAGGGATTGCGAGACACAGGGGCTACTATCACGCTGGTACAGAGTCATTTGGTGCCAGAGCACAAGCGATCTGGACAGACTGTGGCCGTTAGAGTGGCGGGGGGGGGATGTGTACAAAATTCCAACAGCTAAAGTGCATCTTGATTGGGGAGCGGGAAAGGGGGCTGTGAACGTGGGCCTAATGGATAATTTACCTGCCGAAGTACTACTGGGCAACGATTTGGGCCCCATGACTTCTGCCTATGCTCCAGTATGCAACAACGAGGCGGACCCAGTGACTACACGGGCCCAAGCCCGGACAGAGCGAGAGCTCTCACCAGTGCGGGAGACACAGGTAAGACCTACCCCGACCTTGCCTGACAGGTTAGGCCCCATACCCTGGGACACCCCAGATGCTTTCGAGGCAGAGTCTAAGACTGACCCGACCTTACAAAAGTACCGGGAACGAGCAGAGACCGGAGGGGGCGGGGCAGATAACGAAACATTCTTATGGGAAAAAGGGAAACTATACCGCTGGACATAGAAAAGGGGACAGCGTAGGCGACAGCTGGTAGTGCCCCACAAATACCGTCAAGAAATCCTCAAAATAGGCCACGACATCCCCTTAGCAGGCCACCTAGCCGTTACCCGTACCCTACACCGCATTACTCACACGTTCTTTTGGCCAGGGGTGCACGCTGACGTTAGAACTTACTGTAACACCTGCGATGTGTGTCAACGAGTAGGAAGGCGAGGCGATCACCCTAAAGCCCAGCTAGTAAATATGCCCATTGTAGAGGAACCCTTCAGCCGGGTTGCTATTGACCTAGTGGGACCACTGGCTACCCCTAGTCCCTCCGGTAAGCGATACATTCTTACCGTAGTGGACTACGCTACCAGGTACCCAGAGGCTGTCGCCCTATCCAACATACAAGCGGATACGGTAGCGAATGCACTAGTACAGGTGTTCTCCCGGGTAGGATTTCCAAAAGAAATCCTATCCGACCGAGGCACCCAATTTACGGCTGAATTGACCCAACAACTCTGGCAGGTTTGCAAAATTAAGTCCCTCCTGAGCTCCCCATACCACCCCCAGACGAACGGGCTGTGTGAGAGGTTCAATGGGACCCTCAAGCAAATGCTCAAGACGTTCACTCAGGAATACCGAGACTGGGAACGCTTCCTGCCGCACCTCCTATTTGCTTATCGGGAGGTGCCCCAGGAAACAACAGGGTTCTCTCCCTTCGAGTTGCTCTACGGAAGAAAGGTACGGGGACCCCTAAACCTGATCCGGGAGCACTGGGAGGGAGAGATGGAGGCTGACGGTGTCCCCATTGTGCCATACGTGCTGGAACTCAGGGACCGAATGGAGCAATTAGCCAAATCCGTGCGGGCTAATCTCCAGTTGGCCCAGAGAAGACAGAAAGTATGGTACGATCGGGGGGCCCGAAAGAGAATCTTCACCATAGGACAAAAGGTGTTAGTACTTAAGCCGGTGAAGACAGACAAATTGCAGGCGTCCTGGCAGGGTCCCTACCAGATCGTAGAGAAAAGGGGAGACACCACTTATGTGATAGCTATCTGCCACGACAACAATCTTAGAAAGACATTCCATGTAAACATGCTCAAGGAATATTTTGAGCGACCAGAGAACGTGACGGCCGTATGTTGTTCCCCTCAGGAAGACCCCGACAGTTTACCCATTCCAGACCTATTAGAAAAGAGCCTCCCCACAGGTATAGTGGCGCAGGTTCAGATAGGGGACTGACTTAGCCCCACTGAAAGGGAGCAGCTCAACCAACTCCCCCAGTCCAAACACCTCACCTTCTCCCCGAAGCCAGGGTACACTACTTTAACCACCCACCAGGTAGATACTCCGGGACAAGCTCCCTTGCGCCAGGCTCCGTACCGAATCCCCGAAGCAGTTAGGACAGGAATGAAGAAGGAGATCGATGAGATGCTCCAGCTCAGGGTAATTGAGCCCTCCGATAGTCCCTGGGCCTCCCCAGTTGTCTTGGTGCCCAAGAAAGATGGGACCACCCGGTTCTGCGTAGACTATCGGAGGCTCAATGAAAATACCGTGACGAACGCTTACCCTATGCCCAGGGTAGACGAGCTACTCGATCGTATAGCCAGGGGAAATTACCTGACCACTATTGATCTCTGCAAAGGTTACTGGCAGATTCCCCTGGCCCCGGAGGCTATCCCCAAGTCGGCATTCGTCACCCCATTCGGCTTATATCAGTTTAGGGTAATGCCGTTTGGGATGAAGAATGCCCCAGCTACATTCCAGCGCTTGGTGGATAGGCTCCTGGATGGCTTCCAGAGTTTTGCTTGCGCCTACCTGGACGACATAGCGATCCACAGTGAGTCCTGGGAGGACCACTTAGCTCATGTGGGAATGGTTCTGGATCAGATCCGGGCTGCTAGCCTGACTCTGAAGCCAGAAAAATGCCACTTTGGGATGGCCGAGGTACAGTACCTGGGTCACCGGGTGGGGTGTGGAAAGCAGCGACCAGAGCCGGCCAAAATAGAAGCTGTCGCCAATTGGCCCACCCCCATCACTAAGACTCAGGTCCTAGCCTTCCTGGGCACGGCAGGGTACTATAGACGGTTCGTACCAGACTACAGCACACTTGCCAAACCCCTGACTGACTTGACCAAGAAGAACTTACCTCGACAGGTCCTGTGGTCTCCCCACTGTGAAACGGCTTTCCAGGCTCTCAAAAATGCTCTAATAAACGCTCCTGTCTTGGCGGCCCCAGCCCTTAACAAACGTTTTATCGTCCATACAGATGCTTCCATGTTCGGGCTGGGAGCCGTCCTCAGCCAAGTAGGCGAAGATGGAGGGGAGCATCCAGTTGCCTACATCAGCCGGAAGCTCCTGCCCCGCGAAGTCAGCTATGCAGCGGTCGAAAAGGAGTGTTTGGCTTTGGTGTGGGCATTAAAGAAATTGACTCCCTATTTATATGGTCAGGAGTTCACTCTGGTCACCGACCATAACCCGTTGGTGTGGCTGAACCGGGTCTCTGGAGATAACGGCAGGCTATTACGTTGGAGCTTATCGTTGCAACCCTTCAATTTCACCATTACTTACAGACCTGGGAAACAGAATGGCAACGCCGACGGGTTGTCCAGACAAACCGACCTCAGCCCCGCATAACCAGTGGTCTGGACAGCCTTAGTCTGCCCCGAAAAGGGGTCAGACCGTGTCTGCCAGAGTGTTCCACAGAAAGGGAGCACTGTTACAGAAGCATTAGTTATTTTGTTGTGAAGAGCTTATTTCCCAGCAGCAATGCCTGAACCAGCAAGCCAGCGCCTAAGAAGGGCTCCAAGAAAACCGTAACAAGTATCATTTCATAAAGAGTTAACTCTTTTTTTTCAGCTTTTAGAAACTATTGTCTAATTACACATTTGCTGGCCTCAGCTCTAAGTTTAATGATAACAAATCCCATTGTCTAATCACCTCTGGAGCCAGACTGCTAATTGATAAGATGAACTTGTAAACTTGTTATCTTAAGTACTGTAATCCTATTGTGGCCTGTCAAAGGACAGTGCTCTCTATCTAAATGTGTGATGGGGGATTTTGTGCTTCCCCCCCTCTCCCCCTGGGAGTGCCCTGTGTGCATGTAACCTTAATAAAAAGCAGGCTGGGCATCCCAGTCCTGAGTTCTTGTTTGACCCTCAATCGCAGCGTTGACTCGTTTTTGTGGGCAGAAGGGTATCCTAGCTGTACTGCAGCTAAGGGAGATTATTCTATATTTGCGAGACTCATATAGAATACTATGGAAAGCAGCTTCTCCCCTCTTTAGCAATAGGGATCCAGGCTACTAAGCGGTCCATCTCTCAGCGAGACTAAGGGTAACCGTAACAATACTGTGAAACATCAGTCTGCTAGTGTAATCTAACTGCAGTTGTCTGCCTGCCAGCGTGTGTGCCAGGCCCACTTGCTAAGTGCCACCACTCCTATCTGTTGTAACAGTAGTGTAATTTTTTTAAAAAAAAACTTTTTTGACTGTGAAACATCAGTCTGCTAGTGTAATTTAATTGCAGTTGCCTGCCTGCCAGCATGTGTGCCAGGCCTACTTGCCAACTAGTGCCACCATTCATATCTTTGGTAACAGTAGTGTAATTTTTTTAAAAAAAAACTTTTTTGACTGTGAAACATCAGTCTGCTAGTGTAATTTAATTGCAGTTGCCTGCCTGCCAGCGTGTGTGCGAGGCGCACTTGCCAACTATTGCCACCACTCATATCTGTTGTAATCTTAGTGTAAATTTTAAAAAAAAAACTTTTTTGACTGTGAAACATCATTCAGCTAGTGTAATCTAATTGCAGTTGCCTGCCTGCCAGCGTGTGTGCCAGGCCCACTTGCCAACTAGTGCCACCACTCATATCTGTTGTAACAGTAGTGTAAATTTAAAAAAAAAAAAAAATTTGACTGTGAAACATCAGTCCGCTAGTGTAATCTAATTGCAGTTGCCTGCCTGCCAGCGTGTGTGCCAGGCCCACTTGCCAACTAGTGCCACCACTCATATCTGTTGTAACAGTAGTGTAAAAAAATTTTAAAAAAACTTTTTTGACTGTGAAACATCAGTCTGCTAGTGTAATCTAATTGCAGTTGCCTGCCTGCCAGCGTGTGTGCCAGGCCCACTTGCCAACTAGTGCCACCACTCATATCTGTTGTAACAGTAGTGTAAATTTAAAAAATAAAAACTTTTTTGACTGTGAAACATCAGTCTGCTAGTGTAATCTAATAGCAGTTGCCTGCCTGCCAGCGTGTGTGCCAGTCCCACTTGCTAACTAGTGCCACCACTCATATCTGTTGTAACAGTAGTGTAAATTTTAAAAAAAAAAACTATTTTGACTGTGAAACATCAGTCTGCTAGTGTAATCTAGCTGCAGTTGCCTGCCTGCCACCGTGTGTGCCAGGCCCACTTGCTAAGTGCCACCACTCATATCTGTTGTAACAGTAGTGTAAATTTTTAAAAAAAAAAAAAAATTTTTGACTGTGAAACATCAGTCTGCTAGTGTAATCTAATTGCAGTTGCCTGCCTGCCAGCGTGAGTGCCAGGCCCACTTGCCAACTAGTGCCACCACTCATATCTATTGTAACATTAGTGTAAATTTAAAAAAAAAAACTTTTTTGACTGTGAAACATCAGTCTGCTAGTGTAATCTAATTGCAGTTGCCTGCCTGCCAGAGTGTGTGCCAGGCCCACTTGCCAACTAGTGCCACCACTCATATCTGTTGTAACAGTAGTGTAAATTTTTTTAAAAAAAACTTTTTTGACTGTGAAACATCAGTCTGCTAGTGTAATCTAATTGCAGTTGCCTGCCTGCCAGCGTGTGTGCAAGGTCCACTTGCAAACTAGTGCCACCACTCATATCTGTTGTAACAGTAGTGTAAATTTAAAAAATAAAAACTTTTTATTGACTGTGAAACATCAGTCTGCTAGTGTAATATAAAAGCAGTTGCCTGCCTGCCAGCGTGTGTGCCAGGCCCACTTGCCAACTAGTGCCACCACTCATATCTGTTGTAACAGTAGTGTAAATTTTTTAAAAAAAAACTTTTTTGACTGTGAAACATCAGTCTGCTAGTGTAATCTAATTGCAGTTGCCTGCCTGCCAGCATGTGTGCCAGGCCCACTTGCAAACTAGTGCCACCACTTATATCTGTTGTAACAGTAGTGTAAATTTAAAAAATAAAAACTTTTTTGACTGTGAAACATCAGTCTGCTAGTGTAATCTAAAAGCAGTTGCCTGCCTGCCAGCGTGTGTGCCAGGCCCACTTGCTAACTAGTGCCACCACTCATATCTGTTGTAACAGTAGTGTAAATTTTATAAAAAAAAACTTTATATACTGTGAAACATCAGTCTGCTAGTGTAATCTAACTGCAGTTGTCTGCCTGCCAGCGTGTGTGCCAGGCCCACTTGCTAAGTGCCACCACTCCTATCTGTTGTAACAGTAGTGTAATTTTTTTTAAAAAAAACTTTTTTGACTGTGAAACATCAGTCTGCTAGTGTAATTTAATTGCAGTTGCCTGCCTGCCAGCATGTGTGCCAGGCCTACTTGCCAACTAGTGCCACCATTCATATCTTTGGTAACAGTAGTGTAATTTTTAAAAAAAAAAAACTTTTTTGACTGTGAAACATCAGTCTGCTAGTGTAATTTAATTGCAGTTGGCTGCCTGCCAGAGTGTGTGCCAGGCCTACTTGCCAACTAGTGCCACCATTCATATCTTTGGTAACAGTAGTGTAATTTTAAAAAAAAAAAACTTTTTTAACTATGAAACATCAGTCTGCTAGTGTAATTTAATTGCAGTTGCCTGCCTGCCAGCGTGTGTGCCAGGCCCACTTGCCAACTAGTGCCACCACTCATATCTGTTGTAACAGTAGTGTAAATTTAAAAAAAAAAAAACTTTTTTGACTGTGAAACATCAGTCTGCTAGTGTAATCTAATTGCAGTTGCCTGCCTGCCTGCCAGCGTGTGTGCCAGGCCCACTTGCCAACTAGTGCCACCACTCATATCTGTTGTAACAGTAGTGTAAAATGTTTTTAAAAAAACTTTTTTGACTGTGAAACATCAGTCTGCTAGTGTAATCTAATTGCAGTTGCCTGCCTGCCAGCGTGTGTGCCAGGCCCACTTGCCAACTAGTGCCACCACTCATATCTGTTGTAACAGTAGTGTAAAAATTTTTTAAAAAAACTTTTTTGACTGTGAAACATCAGTCTGCTAGTGTAATCTAATTGCAGTTGCCTGCCTGCCAGCGTGTGTGCCAGGCCCACTTGCAAACTAGTGCCACCACTCATATCTGTTGTAACAGTAGTGTAAATTTAAAAAAAAAAACTATTTTGACTGTGAAACATCAGTCTGCTAGTGTAATCTAACTGCAGTTGCCTGCCTGCCACCGTGTGTGCCAGGCCCACTTGCTAAGTGCCACCACTCATATCTGTTGTAACAGTAGTGTAATTTTTAAAAAAAAAAAACGTTTTTGACTGTGAAACATCAGTCTGCTAGTGTAATCTAATTGCAGTTGCCTGCCTGCCAGCGTGAGTGCCAGGCCCACTTGCCAACTAGTGCCACCACTCATATCTATTGTAACATTAGTGTAAATTTAAAAAAAAACTTTTTTGACTGTGAATCATCAGTCTGCTAGTGTAATCTAATTGCAGTTGCCTGCCTGCCAGCATGTGTGCCAGACTCACAGCGTATACTGTGCCCACTTGCCCAGTGGCACCACTCATATCTTGTTTAATAGTAGTGTAAGTGTACATTTAAAAAAATAAAAACTTTTTGGACCTTCAAACATCAGTCTGCTTTTTTGTGTCAGGCTCACAACGTATACTGTGCCCACTTGCCCAGTGCCACCACTCATATCTTGTTTAATAGTAGTGTAAGTGTACATTTTAAAAAAAATGACAGGCAGAGGCAGGCCACCCCGCAGGTGCCGTCGTGGTCGTGGTGCTGTGATTCCCTTTGGCCACAGAATAATGCCCAGTGTTCAGAGGCCACGTCCCATGAACTCGAAAAGTTCTGAGGAGGACATAGTTGACTTTTTAACACAGGACACCCAATCTTCTATAGCTTCTGCTCCGAACCATGATGCACCATCCTCCTCCAGCTTATCTTCGGGCACCTCTCAAGTTACCACCACTCGCCTGCCTGCCGCCATCACCAACACTAGCACCACAGCCGCTTCAATTGATGTGTCAGAGGAGTTTTTACACATCAGTTGGAAGAAATGAGTGATACGCAACCATCATTGACAGAGGATGTAGATAACAGTGATATGTCTCAGTCAGGCAGCATTACAGACATGGACGTACGGTGTGATGATGATGATGTTGTACCCGCTGCTGCTTCCTTTGTTGATTTGTCAGATACAAGTGAAGCGGTTGATGATGACGATGCGTCCGTGGATGTCATGTGGGTGCCCGCTAGAAGAGAAGAAGAACATTGGGAAAGTTCAGATGGGGAGACAGAGAGGAGGAGATGAGTTGGAAGCAGGGGGAGGTCGTCGCAAGGAGCTAATTGCACAGTCAGACAGCATGCATCGGCACCCGGGGTCAGGCACCCGGGGTCAGCCAGACAGCACGCCAATCAACGCATGCTGTTGACACCACCAGAATGCCGTCATCGCAGAGCTCAGCAGTGTGGCATTTTTTTGTGTGTCTGCCTCTGACAACAGCGATGCCATTTGCAACCTGTGACAAAAGAAACTGAGTCGTGGGAAGTGCAACAACCACCTAGGTACAACTGCTTTGCGAAGGCACATGATCACACATCACAAATGCCTATGGAATCAACACATGAGTAGAAGCAGCACACAAACTCAAAGCCGCCATACTCCTCCTGGTCCAGCATCTTCAGCCACGTCAACCACTGCTGTCCTCCTTGCACCCTCTGAACCATCCGCCACTCCGTCTCTCTTCCGGAGCAGTTCCTGCTCATCTGCCCACAGTCAGGTGTCTGTCAAGGACATGTTTGAGTGTAAGAAGCCAATGTCACAAAGTCACCCCCTTGCCCGGCGTCTGACAGCTGGCTTGTCTGAACTCTTAGCCCGCCAGCTTTTACCATACAAGCTGGTGGAGTATGAGGCGTTCAAAAAATTTGTAGCTATTGGAACACCGCAGTGGAAGTTACCCGGCCGAAATTTCTTTGCACAAAAGGCAATCCCCAATCTGTACTCGATTGTGAGAAAGGAAGTAATGGCATGTCTGGCACATAGTGTTGGGGCAAGGGTCTATATGACCACTGATAGCTGGTCTGCAAAGCATGGTCAGGGCAGGTATATCACCTACACTGCGCATTGGGTAAACCTGCTGACGGCTGCCAAGCATGGAATGCATGGCTCTGCAGAGGAAGAGTTGGTGACACCGCCACGACTTGCAGGCAGGGCTGCCACCTCCTCTACTCCTCCTACTCCATCCTCTTCCATAACCTCCTCGGCTGAGTCCTCTTCTGCTGCTGCGTCTTGCTCCACATCAACGGCACCCCCCCCCAGCTCCGCAGGTACTATTCCACATCCCGGATACGGCAGTGTCACGCCGTCTTGGGGTTGACTTGCCTGAAAGCAGAGAGTCACACCGGACCAGGACTCCTGTACGCCCTGAACACACAGGTGGATCAGTGGCTGACTCCGCACCAACTGGAGATTGGCAAAGTGGTTTCTGACAACGGAAGTAATTTGGTGGCGGCATTGAAATTGGGCAGGTTGACACATGTGCCGTGCATTGCACATGTGTGTAATCTGATCGTACAATGCTTTGTGCATAAGTACCCAGGCTTACAGGACGTCCTGAAGCAGGCCAGGAAGGTGTGTGGCCATTTGAGGCATTCCTACATGGCCATGGCGCACTTTTCCTATATCCAGCGGTGAAACAACATGCCAGTGAGGCGCTTGATTTGCGACAGCCCGACACATTGGAATTCAACACTCCTAATGTTCGACCGCCTGCTCCAACAAAAAAAAGCCATTAACGAGTATTTGTATGACTGGGGTGCTAGGACAGCCTCTGCGGAGCTGGGAATTTTTTTGCCACGTTACTGGGCACTCATGCGCAATGCCTGTAGGCTCATGTGTCCTTTTGAGGAGGTGACAAACCTAGTCAGTTGCACCGAAGGCACCATCAGCGACATAATACCATTTGTTTTCTTCCTGGAGCGTGCCCTGTGAAGAGTGCTGGATCAAGCCGTAGATGAGCGTGAAGAGGAAGAGGAAGAGTTGTGGTCACCATCACCACCAGAAACAGCCTTATCAGCATCGCTTGCTGGACCTGCGGCAACGCTGGAAGAGGATTGTGAGAAAGAGGAGTCAGAGGAGGAATGTGGATTTGAGGAAGATGAGGAGGAAGACCAACCACAACAGGCATCCCAGGGTGCTCGTTGTCACCTATCTGGTACCCGTGGTGTTGTACATGGCTGGGGGGAAGAAGATACCTTCAGTGACATCACTGAGGATGAGGAACGGGACATGAGTAGCTCGGCATCCAACCTTGTGCAAATGGGGTCTTTCATGCTGTTGTGCCTGTTGAGGGACCCTCGTATAAAAAAGCTGAAGGAGAACGGCCTGTCCTGGGTGTCCACGCTACTAGACCCCCGGTATAAGCATAAAGTGCCAGAAATTTTACCAAATTACAAGTCGAAAGGATGCAGCATTTCCAAAATAAATTAAAAAGTATGCTTTACACATCGTATAAGGGTGATGTCACAGCACAACGTGAATCTAACAGGGAAGAGCTGAAAGTAATCCTCCGACTCCCACGACCACGCCGGCAAGGACAGGACGCTTTACAGACGTGTTGTTGATGGAGGACATGCAGAGATTTTTAACTCCTATGCATCGTCACAGCCCTTCGGGGTCCACCCTCAGAGAACGACTCGACCGACAGGTAGCAGACTACCTCGCCTTAACTGCAGATCTCGACACTCTGAGGAGCGATGAACCCCTTGACTACTGGGTGTGCAGGCTTGACCTGTGGCCTGAGCTATCCCAATTTGCAATAGAACTTCTGGCCTGCCCCGCTTCAAGTGTCCTGTCAGAAAGGACCTTCAGTGCAGCAGGAGGTATTGTCACTGAGAAGAGAAGTCGCCTAGGTCAAAAAAGTCTAGATTACCTCACCTTTATTAAGATGAATGAGGGATGGATCCCGAAGGGACTGACATTGGGCGATACATTCGAGTAAAAAAGGCCTGATGAGATGAGCTGCCTTGGGCTAAAAATGGTCCACACGCTGCTGTATTTTATCTTCAAATGCCGGATGACTTGGGTGACTTATCCGCCACCAACTAGGGTTCAAGCCGCAATGTTTTAGGGCACTTTCTGCCTGGGAAACAAACATCAATTTCAGCGGCTGCAACAATACCAAATTTTTCTGGCCTCTGGTGCTGCACTGTGGCTTCAAAAACAAAACAAAAAAAAAGACACTTAACAGGATTAAACTGATAGGAATAGTACTACTTAACACACCACTCCTATCTGGTGGCACATTAGATTGAAGGCGCAGTGCCCCAAATTTGAAGTAGGAGGACCGACCAAGCATCTTTTTCCATCTCCCGGTTCCTAAAATCCATGCCATATACACATCCCCTGATAGGGGACACAGCAGTGGAAGGTACCCGGCCGAAATTTCTTTGCACAAAAGGCAATCCCCAACCTGTACTCGATTGTGCAAAAGGAAGTAACCTTACCATGGGTCACAGACCGCACGTCTTGTAATTCTCTGTCTGGGAAATTATATATCTATCAAATCTATCTATTTATCTATCAAATCTATCTAACTATCTATCGTATCTATCAAATGTATATTGCATCTATTGATCTATGTAATCTATCTATCTATCTATCTATCTATCAAATCTATCTATCTCGTGGCCGGACTGTTTTGCGACAGCCACTTGTTTTTCGGCCAAATGTCCGTCGGCCAAATGGCCGTCGGACAAATGGCCATCGGCTAAAAGTCCGGCCACGATTGCACGCGCAGTGCCCCAAATTTGAAGTAGGAGGATGACCAAGCATCTTTATCCATCTTCCTAAAATCCATGCCATATACACCTCCCCCGATAGGGGGAGTAACAGGTATTAAACTGATCAGAATAGTACTACTTAACACACCACTCATATCTGGTGCCACAGTAGATTGCACGCACAGTGCCCCAAATTTGAAGTAGGAGGACTGACCAAGCATCTTTTTCCATCTCCCAGTTCCTAAAATCCATGCCATATACATGTCCCCTGGCGCCGCAACTGCCTCTGGGAACCTTACCATGGGTCCAAGCCCTCACGTCTTGTAATTCTCTGTCTGGGAAATTATATATCTATCAAATCTATCTATCTATTTATCTATCAAATCTATCTAACTATCTATCGTATCTATCAAATGTATATTGCATCTATTGATCTATGTAATCTATGTATAATCTATCTATCTATCTATCTATCTATCTATCTATCTATCAAATCTATCTATCTCGTGGCCAGACTGTTTTGTGACAGCCACTTGTGTTTCAGCCAAATGTCTGTCGGACAAATGTCCGTTGGCCAAATGGCCATCAGCTAAAAGTCCAGCCACGATTGCACGCGCAGTGCCCCAAATTTGAAGTAGGAGGACCGACCAAGCATCTTTTTCCATCTCCCAGTTCCTAAAATCCATGCCATATACACCTCCCCCGATAGG
The DNA here is from genome assembly GCF_027579735.1 of Bombina bombina. Classification (NCBI taxonomy): domain Eukaryota; kingdom Metazoa; phylum Chordata; class Amphibia; order Anura; family Bombinatoridae; genus Bombina; species Bombina bombina. Next base: position 351,397,538 of record NC_069506.1, on the reverse strand, counting down.
AGGAGTAACAGGTATTAAACTGATCAGAATAGTACTACTTAACACACCACTCATATCTGGTGCCACAGTAGATTGCACGCGCAGTGCACTAAATTTGAAGTAGGAGGACCGACCAAGCATCTTTTTCCATCTCCCGGTTCCTAAAATCCATGCCATATACACGTCCTCTGGCGCCGCAACTGCCTCTGGGAAACTTACCATGGGTGTCAGACCACACGTCTTGTAATTCTCTTTCTGGGAAATTATAGATCTATCAAATCTATCTATTTATCTATCAAATCTATCTAACTATCTATCGTATCTATCAAATGTATATTGCATCTGTTGATCTATGTAATCTATGTATCTATCTATCAAATCTATCTCGTGGCCGGACTGTTTTGTGACAGCCACTTGTGTTTCGGCCAAATGTCCGTCGGACAAATGTCCATCGGCCAAACGGCCGTCGGCTAAAAGTCCGGCCACGATTGCACGCGCAGTGCCCCAAATTTGAAGTAGGAGGACCGACCAAGCATCTTTTTCCATCTCCCGGTTCCTAAAATCCATGCCATATACACCTCCCCCGATAGGGGGAGTAACAGGTATTAAACTGCTAAGAATAGTACTACTTAACACACCACTCATATCTGGTGCCACAGTAGATTGCATGCGCAGTGCCCCAAATTTGAAGTAGGAGGACCGACCAAGCATGTTTTTCCATCTCCCGGTTCCTAAAATCCATGCCATATACACGTCCCCTGGCACCGCAACTGCCTCTGGGAACCTTACCATGGGTCCCAGGCCGCACGTCTTGTAATTCTCTGTTTGGGAAATTATATATCTATCAAATCTATCTATTTATCTATCAAATCTATCTATCAAATCTATCTATCAAATCTATCTATCTATCTATCTATCTATCTATCTATCATCTATCTATCTATCGTATCTATCAAATGTATATTGCATCTATTGATCTATGTATCTAATCTATGTATCTATGTATCTATCAAATCTATCTATCTCGTGGTTGTGCAAATGGACTGTTTGCGGTTGTTTGCGGTGCGTTAAACAGGGAGTTTGGTCTGTCACTGTGAAGTGGGCGTAACCCTTACACTGCCTGATCGATACAACATCATACCTGATGTTTTAAAGCATGTTATTCCAAACAATTTAGGAATTTTAGGTGATTTATGCCCTCTATGGCTTAAAACCAGACTCTGCATCAACTATGTAATTTTCTGTGGGAGTTTTGCCATGGATCCCCCTCCGGCATGCCACAGTCCAGGTGTTACTTTTCCATCACTATGGTGGCCAGAAAGAGTCCCTATGGGTTTTAAAATTTCCCTGTGGGTTTTAAAATTCGCCTGCCTATTGAAGTCAATGGCTGTTCGCCCGGTTCGCCCGTTCGCGAACAGTTGCGGAAGTTCGAGTCCGCCGTTCGCGAACAGAAAATTTTAAATTTGCGACATCACTAATTAACAACATACACATATTATAGCACTCCCTATTAACAATACAATAATATTATAGCACTCCCTATTAACTACACACTAATATTATAGCACTCCCTATTAACAACACACTAATATTATAGCACTCCCTATTAACAACACACTAATATTATAGCACTCCCTATTAACTACACACTAATATTATAGCACTCCCTATTAACTACACACTAATATTATAGCACTCCCTATTAACTACACACTAATATTATAGCACTCCCTATTAACTACACACTAATATTATAGCACTCCCTATTAACTACACACTAATATTATAGCACTCCCTATTAACTACACACTAATATTATAGCACTCCCTATTAACAACACACTAATATTATAGCACTCCCTATTAACTACACACTAATATTATAGCACTCCCTATTAACAACACACTAATATTATAGCACTCCCTATTAACAACACACTAATATTATAGCACTCCCTATTAACTACACACTAATATTATAGCACTCCCTATTAACTACACACTAATATTATAGCACTCCCTATTAACAACACACTAATATTATAGCACTCCTTATTAACTACACACTAATATTATAGCACTCCCTATTAACAACACACTAATATTATAGCACTCCCTATTAACTACACACTAATATTATAGCACTCCCTATTAACAACACACTAATATTATAGCACTCCCTATTAACAACACACACATATTATAGCACTCCCTATTAACTACACACTAATATTATAGCACTCCCTATTAACAACACACTAATATTATAGCACTCCCTATTAACAATACACTAATATTATAGCACACACATATTAAAGCACTCCCTATTAACAACACACTAATATTATAGCACTCCCTATTAACTACACACTAATATTATAGCACTCCCTATTAACAACACACTAATATTATAGCACCCCCTATTAACAACACACTAATATTATAGCACTCCCTATTAACAACACACTAATATTATAGCACTCCCTATTAACTACACACTAATATTATAGCACTACCTATTAACTACACACTAATATTATAGAACTCCCTATTAACAACACACTAATATTATAGCACAACCTATTAACTACACACTAATATTATAGCACTCCCTATTAACTACACACTAATATTATAGCACTCCCTATTAACTACGCACTAATATTATAGCACTCCCTATTAACAACACACTAATATTATAGCACTCCCTATTAACAACACACTAATATTATAGCACTCCCTATTAACAATACACTAATATTATAGCACACACATATTATAGCACTCCCTATTAACAACACACTAATATTATAGCACTCCCTATTAACTACACACTAATATTATAGCACTCCCTATTAACAACACACTAATATTATAGCACCCCCTATTAACAACACACTAATATTATAGCACTCCCTATTAACTACACACTAATATTATAGCACTCCCTATTAACTACACACTAATATTATAGCACTCCCTATTAGCAACACACTAATATTATAGCACTCGCTATTAACAACACACTAATATTATAGCACTCCCTATTAACAACACACTAATATTATAGCACTCCCTATTAACTACACACTAATATTATAGCACTCCCTATTAACAATACACTAATATTATAGCACACACATATTATAGCACTCCCTATTAACAACACACTAATATTATAGCACTCCCTATTAACTACACACTAATATTATAGCACTCCCTATTAACAACACACTAATATTATAGCACCCCCTATTAACAACACACTAATATTATAGCACTCCCTATTAACTACACACTAATATTATAGCACTCCCTATTAACTACACACTAATATTATAGCACTCCCTATTAGCAACACACTAATATTATAGCACTCCCTATTAACAACACACTAATATTATAGCACTCCCTATTAACAACACACTAATATTATAGCACTCCCTATTAACTACACACTAATATTATAGCACTCCCTATTAACTACACACTAATATTATAGCACTCCCTATTAACAACACACTAATATTACAGCACTCCCTATTAACTACACACTAATATTAGAGCACTCCCTATTAACTACACACTAATATTATAGCACTCCCTATTAACAACACACTAATATTATAGCACTCCCTATTAACTACACACTAATATTATAGCACTCCCTATTAACAACACACTAATATTATAGCACTGCCTATTAACAACACACTAATATTATAGCACTCCCTATTAACAACACACTAATATTATAGCACTCCCTATTAACTACACACTAATATTATAGCACTCCCTATTAACAACACACTAATATTATAGCACTCCCTATTAACTACACACTAATATTTTAGCACTCCCTATTAACTACACACTAATATTATAGCACTCCCTATTAACTACACACTAATATTATAGCACTCCCTATTAACAACACACTAATATTATAGCACTCCCTATTAACTACACACTAATATTATAGCACTCCCTATTAACAACACACTAATATTATAGCACTCCCTATTAACTACACACTAATATTATAGCACTACCTATTAACAATACACTAATATTATAGCACACACATATTATAGCACTCCCTATTAACAACACACTAATATTATAGCACTCCCTATTAACAACACACTAATATTATAGCACTCCCTATTAACTACACACTAATATTATAGCACTCCCTATTAACTACACACTAATATTATAGCACTCCCTATTAACTACACACTAATATTATAGCACTCCCTATTAACAACACACTAATATTATAGCACTCCCTATTAACTACACACTAATATTATAGCACTCCCTATTAACTACACACTAATATTATAGCACTCCCTATTAACTACACACTAATATTATAGCACTCCCTATTAACTACACACTAATATTATAGCACTCCCTATTAACTACACACTAATATTATAGCACTCCCTATTAACTACACACTAATATTATAGCACTCCCTATTAACTTCACACTAATATTATAGCACTCCCTATTAACAACACACTAATATTATAGCACTCCCTATTAACTACACACTAATATTATAGCACTCCCTATTAACTACACACTAATATTATAGCACTCCCTATTAACTACACACTAATATTATAGCACTCCCTATTAACAACACACTAATATTATAGCACTCCCTATTAACTACACACTAATATTATAGCACTCCCTATTAACAACACACTAATATTATAGCACTCCCTATTAACAACACACTAATATTATAGCACTCCCTATTAACTACACACTAATATTATAGCACTCCCTATTAACTACACACTAATATTATAGCACTCCCTATTAACAACACACTAATATTATAGCACTCCCTATTAACAACACACTAATATTATAGCACTCCCTATTAACTACACACTAATATTATAGCACTCCCTATTAACAACACACTAATATTATAGCACTCCCTATTAACTACACACTAATATTATAGCACTCCCTATTAACTACACACTAATATTATAGCACTCCCTATTAACTACACACTAATATTATAGCACTCCGTATTAACTACACACTAATATATAGCACTCCCTATTAACAACACACTAATATTATAGCACTCCCTATTAACTACACACTAATATTATAGCACTCCCTATTAACAACACACACATATTATAGCACTCCCTATTAACAACACACTAATATTATAGCACTCCCTATTAACTACACACTAATATTATAGCACTCCCTATTAACTACACACTAATATTATAGCACTCCCTATTAACAACACACTAATATTATAGCACTCCCTATTAACTACACACACATATTATAGCACTCCCTATTAACTACACACTAATATTATAGCACTCCCTATTAACTACACACTAATATTATAGCACTCTCTATTAACAACACACACATATTATAGCACTCCCTATTAACAACACACTAATATTATAGCACTCCCTATTAACTACACACTAATATTATAGCACTCCCTATTAACAACACACTAATATTATAGCACTCTCTATTAACAACACACACATATTATAGCACTCCCTATTAACTACACACTAATATTATAGCACTCCCTATTAACTACACACTAATATTATAGCACTCCCTATTAACTACACACTAATATTATAGCACTCCCTATTAACAACACACTAATATTATAGCACTCCCTAATTAACTACACACTAATATTATAGCACTCCCTATTAACTACACACTAATATTATAGCACTCCCTATTAACTACACACTAATATTATAGCACTCCCTATTAACTACACACACATATTATAGCACTCCCTATTAACAACACACTAATATTATAGCACTCCCTATTAACTACACACTAATATTATAGCACTCTCTATTAACAACACACTAATATTATAGCACTCCCTATTAACTACACACTAATATTATAGCACTCCCTATTAACTACACACTAATATTATAGCACTCCCTATTAACAACACACTAATATTATAGCACTCTCTATTAACAACACACTAATATTATAGCACTCCCTATTAACAACACACTAATATTATAGCACTCCCTATTAACTACACACTAATATTATAGCACTCTCTATTAACAACACACACATATTATAGCACTCCCTATTAACAACACACTAATATTATAGCACTCCCTATTAACCTATTAACTACACACTAATATTATAGCACTCCCTATTAACTACACACTAATATTATAGCACTCCCTATTAACTACACACTAATATTATAGCACTCCCTATTAACTACACACTAATATTATAGCACTCCCTATTAACAACACACTAATATTATAGCACTCCCTATTAACTACACACTAATATTATAGCACTCCCTATTAACTACACACTAATATTATAGCACTCCCTATTAACTACACACTAATATTATAGCACTCCCTATTAACTACACACTAATATTATAGCACTCCCTATTAACAACACACTAATATTATAGCACTCCCTATTAACTACACACTAATATTATAGCACTCCCTATTAACTACACACTAATATTATAGCACTCCCTATTAACAACACACTAATATTATAGCACTCCCTATTAACAACACACTAATATTATAGCACTCCCTATTAACAACACACTAATATTATAGCACTCCCTATTAACTACACACTAATATTATAGCACTCCCTATTAACAACACACTAATATTATAGCACTCCCTATTAACAACACACTAATATTATAGCACTCCCTATTAACTACACACTAATATTATAGCACTCCCTATTAACTACACACTAATATTATAGCACTCCCTATTAACTACACACTAATATTATAGCACTCCCTATTAACAACACACTAATATTATAGCACTCCCTATTAACAACACACTAATATTATAGCACTCCCTATTAACTACACACTAATATTATAGCACTCCCTATTAACAACACACTAATATTATAGCACTCCCTATTAACAACACACTAATATTATAGCACTCCCTATTAACAACACACTAATATTATAGCACTCCCTATTAACTACACACTAATATTATAGCACTCCCTATTAACTACACACTAATATTATAGCACTCCCTATTAACAACACACTAATATTATAGCACTCCCTATTAACTACACACTAATATTATAGCACTCCCTATTAACTACACACTAATATTATAGCACTCCCTATTAACTACACACTAATATTATAGCACTCCCTATTAACTACACACTAATATTATAGCACTCCCTATTAACAACACACTAATATTATAGCACTCCCTATTAACTACACACTAATATTATAGCACTCCCTATTAACTACACACTAATATTATAGCACTCCCTATTAACTACACACTAATATTATAGCACTCCCTATTAACTACACACTAATATTATAGCACTCCCTATTAACAACACACTAATATTATAGCACTCCCTATTAACTACACACTAATATTATAGCACTCCCTATTAACAACACACTAATATTATAGCACTCCCTATTAACTACACACTAATATTATAGCACTCCCTATTAACTACACACTAATATTATAGCACTCCCTATTAACTACACACTAATATTATAGCACTCCCTATTAACAACACACTAATATTATAGCACTCCCTATTAAAAACACACTAATATTATAGCACTCCCTATTAACTACACACTAATATTATAGCACTCCCTATTAACAACACACTAATATTATAGCACTCCCTATTAACTACACACTAATATTATAGCACTCCCTATTAACAACACACTAATATTATAGCACTCCCTATTAACTACACACTAATATTATAGCACTCCCTATTAACTACACACTAATATTATAGCACTCCCTATTAACTACACACTAATATTATAGCACTCCCTATTAACTACACACTAATATTATAGCACTCCCTATTAACTACACACTAATATTATAGCACTCCCTATTAACAACACACTAATATTATAGCACTCCCTATTAACAACACACTACATATTATAGCACTCCCTATTAACTACACACTAATATTATAGCACTCTCTATTAACAACACACACATATTATAGCACTCCCTATTAACAACACACTAATATTATAGCACTCCCTATTAACTACACACTAATATTATAGCACTCCCTATTAACTACACACTAATATTATAGCACTCCCTATTAACTACACACTAATATTATAGCACTCCCTATTAACTACACACTAATATTATAGCACTCCCTATTAACAACACACTAATATTATAGCACTCCCTATTAACTACACACTAATATTATAGCACTCCCTATTAACAACACACTAATATTATAGCACTCCCTATTAACTACACACTAATATTATAGCACTCCCTATTAACAACACACTAATATTATAGCACTCCCTATTAACAACACACTAATATTATAGCACTCCCTATTAACAACACACTAATATTATAGCACTCCCTATTAACTACACACTAATATTATAGCACTCCCTATTAACAACACACTAATATTATAGCACTCCCTATTAACTACACACTAATATTATAGCACTCCCTATTAACTACACACTAATATTATAGCACTCCCTATTAACTACACACTAATATTATAGCACTCCCTATTAACTACACACTAATATTATAGCACTCCCTATTAACTACACACTAATATTATAGCACTCCCTATTAACTACACACTAATATTATAGCACTCCCTATTAACTACACACTAATATTATAGCACTCCCTATTAACAACACACTAATATTATAGCACTCCCTATTAACTACACACTAATATTATAGCACTCCCTATTAACTACACACTAATATTATAGCACTCCCTATTAACAACACACTAATATTATAGCACTCCCTATTAACAACACACTAATATTATAGCACTCCCTATTAACTACACACTAATATTATAGCACTCCCTATTAACAACACACTAATATTATAGCACTCCCTATTAACTACACACTAATATTATAGCACTCCCTATTAACAACACACTAATATTATAGCACTCCCTATTAACTACACACTAATATTATAGCACTCCCTATTAACAACACACTAATATTATAGCACTCCCTATTAACTACACACTAATATTATAGCACTCCCTATTAACTACACACTAATATTATAGCACTCCCTATTAACTACACACTAATATTATAGCACTCCCTATTAACAACACACTAATATTATAGCACTCCCTATAAACTACACACACATATTATAGCACTCCCTATTAACTACACACTAATATTATAGCACTCTCTATTAACAACACACACATATTATAGCACTCTCTATTAACAACACACTAATATTATAGCACTCCCTATTAACTACACACTAATATTATAGCACTCCCTATTAACTACACACTAATATTATAGCACTCCTTATTAACTACACACTAATATTATAGCACTCCCTATTAACTACACACTAATATTATAGCACTCCCTATTAACAACACACACATATTATAGCACTCCCTATTAACTACACACTAATATTATAGCACTCTCTATTAACAACACACTAATATTATAGCACTCCCTATTAACTACACACTAATATTATAGCACTCCCTATTAACAACACACTAATATTATAGCACTCCCTATTAACAACACACTAATATTATAGCACTCCCTATTAACAACACACTAATATTATAGCACTCCCTATTAACTACACACTAATATTATAGCACTCCCTATTAACAACACACTAATATTATAGCACTCCCTATTAACTACACACTAATATTATAGCACTCCCTATTAACAACACACTAATATTATAGCACTCCCTATTAACTACACACTAATATTATAGCACTCCCTATTAACTACACACTAATATTATAGCACTCCCTATTAACTACACACTAATATTATAGCACTCCCTATTAACTACACACTAATATTATAGCACTCCCTATTAACAACACACTAATATTATAGCACTCCCTATTAAAAACACACTAATATTATAGCACTCCCTATTAACTACACACTAATATTATAGCACTCCCTATTAACTACACACTAATATTATAGCACTCCCTATTAACAACACACTAATATTATAGCACTCCCTATTAAAAACCACTAATATTATAGCACTCCCTATTAACTACACACTAATATTATAGCACTCCCTATTAACAACACACTAATATTATAGCACTCCCTATTAACTACACACTAATATTATAGCACTCCCTATTAACAACACACTAATATTATAGCACTCCCTATTAACTACACACTAATATTATAGCACTCCCTATTAACAACACACTAATATTATAGCACTCCCTATTAACTACACACTAATATTATAGCACTCCCTATTAACTACACACTAATATTATAGCACTCCCTATTAACTACACACTAATATTATAGCACTCCCTATTAACAACACACTAATATTATAGCACTCCCTATTAACTACACACACATATTATAGCACTCCCTATTAACTACACACTAATATTATAGCACTCTCTATTAACAACACACACATATTATAGCACTCTCTATTAACAACACACTAATATTATAGCACTCCCTATTAACTACACACTAATATTATAGCACTCCCTATTAACTACACACTAATATTATAGCACTCCCTTATTAACTACACACTAATATTATAGCACTCCCTATTAACTACACACTAATATTATAGCACTCCCTATTAACAACACACACATATTATAGCACTCCCTATTAACTACACACTAATATTATAGCACTCTCTATTAACAACACACTAATATTATAGCACTCCCTATTAACTACACACTAATATTATAGCACTCCCTATTAACAACACACTAATATTATAGCACTCCCTATTAACAACACACTAATATTATAGCACTCCCTATTAACAACACACTAATATTATAGCACTCCCTATTAACTACACACTAATATTATAGCACTCCCTATTAACAACACACTAATATTATAGCACTCCCTATTAACTACACACTAATATTATAGCACTCCCTATTAACAACACACTAATATTATAGCACTCCCTATTAACTACACACTAATATTATAGCACTCCCTATTAACAACACACTAATATTATAGCACTCCCTATTAACTACACACTAATATTATAGCACTCCCTATTAACAACACACTAATATTATAGCACTCCCTATTAACAACACACTAATATTATAGCACTCCCTATTAACAACACACTAATATTATAGCACTCCCTATTAACTACACACTAATATTATAGCACTCCCTATTAACAACACACTAATATTATAGCACTCCCCTATTAACTACACACTAATATTATAGCACTCCCTATTAACAACACACTAATATTATAGCACTCCCTATTAACTACACACTAATATTATAGCACTCCCTATTAACAACAAACTAATATTATAGCACTCCCTATTAACTACACACTAATATTATAGCACTCCTTATTATCTACACACTAATATTATAGCACTCCCTATTAACTACACACTAATATTATAGCACTCCCTATTAACAACACACACATATTATAGCACTCCCTATTAACTACACACTAATATTATAGCACTCCCTATTAACAACACACTAATATTATAGCACTCTCTATTAACAACACACTAATATTATAGCACTCTCTATTAACAACACACTTATATTATAGCACTCCCTATTAACTACACACTAATATTATAGCACTCCCTATTAACAACACACTAATATTATAGCACTCTCTATTAACAACACACACATATTATAACACTCTCTATTAACAACACACTAATATTATAGCACTCCCTATTAACTACACACTAATATTATAGCACTCCCTATTAACTACACACATATTATAGCACTCTCTATTAACAAAACCACATATTATAGCACTCCCTATTAACAACACACTAATATTATAGCACTCCCTATTAACAACACACTAATATTATAGCACTCTCTATTAACAACACACTAATATTATAGCACTCCCTATTAACTACACACTAATATTATAGCACTCCCTATTAACTACACACTAATATTATAGCACTCCCTATTAACAACACACACATATTATAGCACTCCCTATTAACAACACACACATATTATAGCACTCTCTATTAACAACACACTAATATTATAGCACTCCCTATTAACTACACACTAATATTATAGCACTCCCTATTAACTACACACTAATATTATAGCACTCCCTATTAACAACACACTAATATTATAGCACTCCCTATTAACTACACACTAATATTATAGCACTCCTTATTAACTACACACTAATATTATAGCACTCCCTATTAACTACACACTAATATTATAGCACTCCCTATTAACAACACACTAATATTATAGCACTCCCTATTAACAACACACTAATATTATAGCACTCTCTATTAACAACACACACATATTATAACACTCTCTATTAACAACACACTTATATTATAGCACTCCCTATTAACTACACACTAATATTATAGCACTCCCTATTAACAACACACTAATATTATAGCACTCCCTATTAACAACATACTAATATTATAGCACTCTCTATTAACAACACACTTATATTATAGCACTCCCTATTAACTACACACTAATATTATAGCACTCCCTATTAACAACACACTAATATTATAGCACTCCCTATTAACAACACACTAATATTATAGCACTCCCTATTAACAACACACTAATATTATAGCACTCCCTATTAACTACACACTAATATTATAGCACTCCCTATTAACAACACACTAATATTATAGCACTCTCTATTAACAACACACACATATTATAACACTCTCTATTAACAACACACTAATATTATAGCACTCCCTATTAACTGCACACTAATATTATAGCACTCCCTATTAATTACACACATATTATAGCACTCTCTATTAACAAAACCACATATTATAGCACTCCCTATTAACAACACACTAATATTATAGCACTCCCTATTAATAACACACTAATATTATAGCACTCTCTATTAACAACACACTAATATTATAGCACTCCCTATTAACTACACACTAATATTATAGCACTCCCTATTAACTACACACTAATATTATAGCACTCCCTATTAACAACACACACATATTATAGCACTCCCTATTAACAACACACACATATTATAGCACTCTCTATTAACAACACACTAATATTATAGCACTCCCTATTAACTCTACACTAATATTATAGCACTCCCTATTAACTACACACTAATATTATAGCACTCCCTATTAACTACACACTAATATTATAGCACTCCCTATTAACAACACACACATATTATAGCACTCTCTATTAACAACACACTAATATTATAGCACTCCCTATTAACTACACACTAATATTATAGCACTCCCATATCTGAATTCTATGTGCGTAAGCTTTACGTTTTTAAATAGAAAGTGTGCACGTTTGTTGAATTTGAACTTAATGATACTTAGGGGCCAATTTATTATTGTGCGAGAGGACATGATCCGATATTGTGGATCATGTCCGCTTGACATCGATAAATGCTGACAGCACACGCTCTCGGCATTTATCATTGCAGCAGCAGTTCTCGTGAACGTATGGTGCAATACCGCCCTCTGCAGATTTGCTGACAATCGGGCCACTAGCAGGGGGAGTCAAGCAACCCGATCATATTCGATCAGGTTGATTTCTGTGGATTCCTGTCCCACGCCTCAGAGCAGGTGGACAATTTATGGAGCAGCGGTCTTTAGACCGCTGCTTCCCAACTTCTGTTTCCGATAAGCCTGAAGGCTCGCCGGAAACACGGGGCATCAAGTTCCATACAGCGCTTGATAAATATACCCCATTGTATTTTAAAAAAAAGAAACGGTTCATCCCTATATAGTATTCTGTTCATATTAATGTTCCTATGTACAAATGCATCATATTTTGTGCACTTTTAGACAATTTCAGTACTTTTGAACATTTTGTTCGCTAATGTACCTTTTAGTAAAAGGTTTTCACGTGTCAGGGAAAATTGCCCACTTTTTCTTATTCTTCCAACAGCTCTCAATATTTCAAGTATGTCTAAGTACAGATATATGAAGGAAAGCTTTTGTTTTTTCTTACATTTATTTTTACTTTGCGGTCAATAGAGAAACGTAAAAACTCTGCAACAAAACTACGTAACGGATCTCAGCAAACTTTTCCTCAAAACACACATAGTAACCTTGTGTTAAAGGGACATGAAACGCAATTGTTTTTCTTTCATGATTCAGACAGAGCAGCAATTTTAAGCAACTTTTTATTTTACTCCAATTTTCAGTTTTTTTCGTTCTCTTGCTATCTTTATTTTAAAAGCAGGAAGCTAAGCTTAGTAGTCGGCCTCTTTTTTGTCCAGCACCCTGGGTAGCGTTTGCTGATTGACCAATAAGCAAGCGCTACCCAGGTGCTGACCCAAAAATAGGCCGGCTCCTAAGCTTACATTCCTGCTTTTCCAATAAAGATTGCAAGAGAACAAAGAAAAATTGATAATAGGAGTAAATTAAAACATTGCTTAAAATTGCTCTATCTGAATCATGAAAGAAAAGAAAATGGGTTTAGTGTCCTTTTAATGTAGCCAAAAGAAAACCTTTTGGGAATTCTCTTAGATAGAAAGTCCCACAATGCTCCTCAAAAATACGTTTTTTCTCCCAATAACCGAAAATGATGTTAAATTGTATGCAACGGTTTAAGAAGCGCTAAAAAGCTATGGGGGGATTTCTCTTGTCTAATTGTCCCTGCGTGGTTTACTCTGTGTCTGTTTTCACTTTACCATATAATATACTGTGAATAAGAACACTACTATAATTCGCCAATAGAATGCAAGCTCAATCTGATTGGCTGATTGGATCAGCCAATCGAATTGAACTTCAATCTGATTGGCTGGTTCAATCATCCAATCAGATTTTTCCTACCTTAATTCCGATTAGCTGATAGAATCCTATCAGCCAATCGGAATTGAAGGGGACGCCATCTCGGATGACGTCCCTTAAAGGAACCTTCATTCGTCGTTAGTCGTCGGGAAGAAGAGGATGGCTCCGCGTCGGCTTGTCTGAAGATGGCTCCGCTCCGGATGGATGGATGGATGAAGATTGAAGACGTCGCCTGGATGAAGACTTCTATCGGATGGAAGACCTCTTCAGCGCCGCCTGTATGATGACTTCATCGGATGGAAGACTTCTTCAGCGCCCCTTGGATGATAACTTCTGCCACTCCGGATCTCCTCTTCGGTTCCATCGGTGGGTCGGCTGGCTGAAGACGGCTAAAGGTAGGATGATCTTCAGGGGGGTAGTGTTAGGTTTATTTAAGGGGGGGTTTGGGTTAGATTAGGGGTATTTGGGTGGTGGGTTTTAATGTTGGGGGGGTGTATTTTTATTTTACAGGCAAAAGAGCTGTTTTCTTTGGGGCATGCCCCGCAAAAGGCCCTTTTAAGGGCTGGTAAGGTAATAGAGCTGGTAACTTTTTAATGTAGAATAGGGTAGGGAATTTTTTTATTTTGGGGGGCTTTGTTATTTTATTAGGGGGCTTAGATTAGGTGTAAGTAGCTTAAAATTGTTTTAATATTTTTAAAATGTTTCTAACTTAGCTTTTTTATTTTTTGTACTTTAGTTAGTTTATTTAATTTAATAGTAGTTTTTTGTAGGTAATTTATTTAATTAATTTAATGATAGTGTAGTGTTAGGTTTAATTGTAACTTGGGTTAGGATTTATTTTACAGGTAATTTTGTATTTCTTTTAACTAGGTAGTTATTAAATAGTTAATAACTATTCTAACTAGCTAAAATAAATACAAAGTTACCTGTAAAATAAATATAAATCCTAAAATAGCTACAATGTAATTATTAATTATATTGTAGCTATCATAGGCCTAGATTTAGAGTTGGGCGGTAGCCGTCAAAACCAGTGTTAGAGGCTCCTAACGCTGGTTTTTACCGCCCGCTGGTATTTAGAGTCAGTCAGGAAAGGGTCTAATGCTCACTTTGCAGCCGCGACTTTTCCATACCGCAGATCCCCCGACGCCATTTGCGTATCCTATCTTTTCAATGGGATCTTCCTAACGCCGGTATTTAGAGTCTTGGCTGAAGTGAGCGTTATAAATCTAACGACAAGACTCCAGCCACAGAAAAAAGTCAGGAGTTAAGAGCTTTATGGGCTAACGCCGGTTTATAAAGCTCTTAACTACTGTGCTCTAAAGTACACTAACACCCATAAACTACCTATGTACCCCTAAACCGAGGTCCCCCCACATCGCCGCCACTCTATTAAAACTTTTTAAACCCCTAATCTGCCGACCGCACACCACTGCCACCTACGTTATCCCTATGAACCTCTAATCTGCTGCCCCTAACACCGCCAACCCCTATATTATATTTATTAACCCCTAATATGCCGCCCCCAACGTCGCCGCTACCTACCTACACTTATTAACCCCTAATCTGCCGACCGGACCGCACCGCTACTATAATAAATGTATTAACCCCTAATCCGCCTCACTCCCGCCTCAATAACCCTATAATAAATAGTATTAACCCCTAATCTTCCCTTCCTAACTTCGCCAACACCTAACTTCAAGCATTAACCCCTAATCTGCCGACGGAGCTCATCGCTACTCTAATAAATTTTTTAACCCCTAAAGCTAATTCTAACCCTAACCCTAACACCCCCCTAAGTTAAATATAATTTTATTCTAACAAAATAAATTAACTCTTATTAAATAAATTATTCCTATTTAAATCTAAATACTTACCTGTAAAATAAACCCTAATATAGCTACAATATAAATAATAATTATATTGTAGCTATTTTAGGATTAATATTTATTTTACAGGCAACTTTGTATTTATTTTAACCAGGTACAATAGCTATTAAATAGTTAATAACTATTTAATAGTTACCTAGTTAAAATAATTACAAAATTACCTGTAAAATAAATCCTAACCTAAGTTACAATTAAACCTAACACTACACTATCAATAAATTAATTAATTAAATAAACTACCTACAATTACCTACAATTAAACCTAACACTACACTATCAATAAATTAATTAAATACAATACCTACAATTATCTACAATTAAACCTAACACTACACTATAAATAAATTAATTACATAAACTACCTACAATTATCTACAATTAAACCTAACACTACACTATCAATAAATTAATTAAATACAATTCCTACAAATAAATACAATGAAATAAACTAACTAAAGTACAAAAAATAAAAAAGAACTGTTACAAAAAATAAAAAAATATTTACAAACATTAGAAAAATATTACAACAATTTTAAACTAATTACACCTACTCTAAGCCCCCTAATAAAATAACAACTTTCCAATTTACTTCTGTTATCATGTTTGCTTAGTTTTCTCGTTATCCTTTGTTGAAAAGCAAGGATATAAACTCAGAAGTGTGCATGTGTCTGCATCACTTTATGTCAGCAATTTTGCAACAATGTTATACATTAACATGAGCACTAGATGGCAGCACTATTTCCTGTCATGTAGTGCTTCAGGCATGTGCACGCTACCTACGTATCTCTTCAACAAAGAATAACATGAGAAGGAAGCAAAGTTGATAATAGAAGTAAATTTAAACTTTTTTAAATTTGTATTTTCTATCTGAATAATAAATTATATATTTTGGATTTAATGTCCCTTTAAGTATGGACAATGTATGTGACTCTGCTTCACAATGTATTGTTATAACATAACACAAGAGGCTACATATGCTTAGTAAGCTATTGCTATAAACATTTTATTAAATAGGTAGTGTTAGGTGAGGGATGCCGAGCTATGTACAATTTTATTAGAGATTTGATTTACACTTTATTTTCCATTGGGGGATTTACTTAATCTACAGACTATGAGGCCTATTTATCAAATGTCTGTCGGACCTGATCTGACAGTGCGGATCAGGTCTAACAGACATCGCTGAATGCCAATCTGCCACCAGCAGGGGGTGTCAATCAACCCGATTGTACTCGATCGGGTTGAATTGTGGCGATCTCTGTCTGCCTGCTCAGAGCATTGTCTTCAGACTCGCCAGAAACACGGGCTCTCAAGCTCCGTTCGGAGCTTGATAAATGGGCCTCTGAAAGTGAAGAATATCAGTGTGATGATGTCTGTGGCATTGTCTTTCAACTGTGCTGACTTCGAAAAACATACAAAGACACCTTCACATGGTAAGTGTACACAATTGTCTGGAACAAGACTGGGGATGCAGGATACATCCTATGTGAAACACTTATGTTTCCTCATTTCTTTTAGATGTTATTTCACAATCCTCTATTTGGAAAGTGATGAATATGACATATAATGAAGATAAACTGATATTTTGAATAGAATTGACTTTTAAAGATCATACATCCAGGTTAGTTTGCACAATGCATGCTATTGGTAAGAATCATAGGTGGAATAATGTGAAACTAGATCATAATATATTGAATGTGTCTGACAATTTTCACCATGTCCTATTTTTGAAGACATGTATTTAATATACATTCCCCTTACTTTGTGCTAGAGAGGACTCTGATTGTGATAAATCATACAGATGAAGGCATACATTTCATAGTTGACATTTAGGTATGTTAGTTTTTGAAGGGACATGACATATTACATTCAATTATGTCCCTCATACAATTGAATAATTAGGAATTTTTGAACAAAATAGGATATTAGGTATTATTTTTTCTAATTGTAAATGTTAATATGTAAGTCAACTCTTGATTAGACAATTTAATGTGATTAATTTAAAATGATGTGTGTGTGTGTGTATATATATATATATATATATATATATATATATATATATATATATATATATATATATATATATATATATATATATATATATATATATATATATATATATATATATATATATGATTCTGGGTGTTTTTGTAGGTAGTTGCACCTTAAAAAGGAGGGTAGTTTTGTAGACAGGAGCACTATGAGTAAGTCTGATGAGTGCTGCTGTTAGGGGTATCTCACTTCCTCCAAAGTGAGACGAAATGTTTGTGGCTTGTAGTGAAGGTGTTTCTAACAGCGCTTACAAGAGAGGTTCCTCATGTGATTGTGTGAATACAAAGACATACATATATCCCAAATGAGTACAACTATGTTGTCAACAATAGCAGATGATGTAATATATAGCTCACATGTAGAATCACAGGGTCCGTGATCAGCGACGTGAATCTTTTTTAAGTAGATACTGTCTCAGTTGACTATCTGTTAAACTATTAAACAGGAGTGGAGGTTCTCAAAAACAGTCAAAGTGGAGACTGTATTTGAGTTGTAGGACCCCCCTTTTTTGGATGGAGGGATATGTAAAGGGGGGCTCCAAATTATTATGAGCTGAAGATAGTTTATTAATATATACGAAAAGATTGAAAAATTACAAATTAAAAAAGATATAAAAATATATGTAATGAGTACTATAAAAAAGGACCACAATGAATATAAATGTAGTATTTAGCAGATAATTAAATATATAATATGTATATTACTTAAATGGATATATATTAATGATGGAATAATAAAATATATGTAATGAGTACTAGGACCACAATGAATATAAATGTAGTATTTAGGAAAGAATTAAATATATAATATGTATATTACTTAAATGGATATATATTAATAATGGAATAATAAAATATATATATTGATAAAAAAGAACTTCTTGATATATGTGCAGAATAAAATACCTAAGTGTACAATAAGTACAAAATAAATATTAATATGTAAATATTTCTCGCGTTGTGTAATGTGATTAAAAAGAAAAGTTGTGAGCGGTTTTAGAGGCTAGTGACTCTACAATAGGTCTTAGAGGTAAATGCTTGTAGCAGATAAAATCCAGTTAGGGATACCAAAAAGATAGTGAGCCCATTAGAAAACCATTATAGATAAATAGTGGATAAAGTGTAAACACTTACTCTATGTGGTTACTGTTTGTAAGGAGAACCACTAGCTGGTAGCGTTGTGTGTCACTTGCCTTACGCGTTTTTTTAATTCGTAATTTTTTCGATCTTTTCGTATATATTAATAAACTATCTTCAGCTCATAATAATTTGGAGCACCCCTTTACACATCCCTCCATCCAATTATATAGAGGGAAAAAAGGGGGGTCCTACAACTCAAATACAGTCTCCACTTTGACTGTTTTTGAGAACCTCCACTCCTGTTTAATAGTTTAACAGATAGTTAACTGAGACAGTATCTACTTAAAAAAGATTCACGTCGCTGATCACCGGACCCTGTGATTCTGCAGGTGAGCTATATATTACATCATCTGCTATTGTTGACAACATAGTTGTACTCATTTGGGATATATGTATGTCTTTGTATTCACGCATGCACATGAGGAACCTCTCTTGTAAGCGCTGTTAGAAACACATTCTCTACAAACCATATATATATATATATAGTGATGTCGCGAACATAAAAATTTGGGACGTATGGCGTACGTCCTCGGTCATTAAGGGGTTAAAAAAAACCTAGAAATTTGACTGTGAAATAATAGCAGTCAGTTTCCTTCACACGTGTGCATTTCAGGGTCTGCCAGGGCACAGTGTCACCCCAGTGCAACTCATATCTGGTGTAACAGTAGTGTAGATTTAAAAAACAACAACACTTTTTTGACTGTGTTAAATAATAGCAGTCAGTTTCCTTCACACGTGTGCGTTTCAGTGCCTGCCTGCCAGGGCACAGTGTCACCCCAGTGCAACTCATATCTGGTGTAACAGTAGTGCACATTTAAAACAAACAACACTTTTTTGACTGTGTTAAATAATAGCAGTCAGTTTCCTTCACACGTGTGCGTTTCAGTGCCTGCCTGCCAGGGCACAGTGTCACCCCAGTGCAACTCATATCTGGTGTAACAGTAGTGTAGATTTATAAAAAACAACACTTTTTTGACTGTGAAATAATAGCAGTCAGTTTCCTTCACACGTGTGCGTTTCAGTGCCTGCCAGGGCACAGTGTCACCCCAGTGCAACTCATATCTGGTGTAACAGTAGTGTAGATTTAAAAAAAAAAATACAATTTTGACTGTAATAGATTGAATAGCAGTTAGTTGTCTGCAAGCGTGTGTGTCAGGCCTACAGCGTCTACTCTGCCAACTTCTGCCAGTGCACAGTGCCACTCATATCTGTTGTCACAGTAGCTTGCACGCATAGTACCACTAATCGAAAAAAAAATGACAGGCAGAGGCAGGCCACCCCGCAGGGGCCATCGTGGTCGTGGTGCTGTGATTCCCTTTGGCCCTAGAATAATGCAGTGCGTTAAACGAGGAGTTTGGTCTGTCACTGTGAAGCGGGCGTAACCCTTACACTACCTGATCGATACAACATCATACCTGATGTTTTAAAGCACGTTATTGCAAACAATTTAGGAATGTTAGGTGATTTATGCCCTTTATGGGTTAAAACCAGACTCTTCATCAACTATGTAATTTTCCGTGGGAGTTTTGCCAGGGATCCCCCTCCGGCATGCCACAGTCCAGGTGTTAGTCCCCTTGAAACAACTTTTCCATCACTTTTGTGGCCAGAAAGATTCCCTGTGGGTTTTAAAGTTCGCCTGCCTATTGAAGCCTATGGCGGTTCGCCCGGTTCGCCCGTTCGCGAACATTTGTGGAAGTTTGCGTTCGCCGTTCGCGAACACAAAATTTTAGGTTCGCGACATCACTAGTTATAATATTCAGACCCAGACCCAGAGAAGCGCATGAACTAGCTAAGTGTGCATCACAACTGATATTATACAAATGTTATAATATTCAGATACAGACCCAGAGATGCGCATGAGCTAGCTAAGTGTGCATCACAACTGATATTATACAAATGTTATAATATTCAGACAAAGACCCAGAGAAGCGCATGAACTAGCTAAGTGTGCATCACAACTGATATTATACAAATGTTATAATACTCAGACACAGACCCAGAGAAGCGCATGAACTAGCTAAGTGTGCATCACAACTGATATTATACAAATGTTATAATATTCAGATACAGACCCAGAGATGCGCATGAGCTAGCTAAGTGTGCATCACAACTGATATTATACAAATGTTATAATACTCAGACACAGACCCAGAGAAGCGCATGAACTAGCTAAGTGTGCATCACAACTGATATTATACAAATGTTATAATATTCAGACACAGACCCAGAGAAGCGCATGAGCTAGCTAAGTGTGCATCACAACTGATATTATACAAATGTTATAATATTCAGTCACAGACCCAGAAGCGCATGAACTAGCTAAGTGTGCATCACAACTGATATTATACAAATGTTATAATATTCAGACACAGACACAGAAGCGCATGAGCTAGCTAAGTGTGCATCACAACTGATATTATACAAATGTTATAATATTCAGACACAGACACAGAAGCGCATGAACTAGCTAAGTGTGCATCACAACTGATATTATACAAATGTTATAATATTCAGACACAGACCCAGAGATGCGCATGAACTAGCTAAGTGTGCATCACAACTGATATTATACAAATGTTATAATATTCATACACAGACCCAGAGAAGCGCATGAACTAGCTAAGTGTGCATCACAACTGATATTATACAAATGTTATAATATTCAGACACAGACCCAGAAGCGCATGAACTAGCTAAGTGTGCATCACAACTGATATTATACAAATGTTATAATATTCAGACCCAGACACAGAAGCGCATGAGCTAGCTAAGTGTGCATCACAACTGATATTATACAAATGTTATAATATTCATACACAGACCCAGAGAAGCGCATGAACTAGCTAAGTGTGCATCACAACTGATATTATACAAATGTTATAATAATCAGACACAGACCCAGAGATGCGCATGAGCTAGCTTTGTGTGCATCACAACTGATATTATACAAATGTTATAATATTCAGACACAGACCCAGAAGCGCATGAACTAGCTAAGTGTGCATCACAACTGATATTATACAAATGTTATAATATTCAGATACAGACCCAGAAGCGCATGAACTAGCTAAGTGTGCATCACAACTGATATTATACAAATGTTATAATATTCAGACACAGACCCAGATGCGCATGAACTAGCTAAGTGTGCATCACAACTGATATTATACAAATGTTATAATATTCACACACAGACCCAGAGAAGCGCATGAACTAGCTAAGTGTGCATCACAACTGATATTATACAAATGTTATAATATTCAGACACAGACCCAGAAGCGCATGAACTAGCTAAGTGTGCATCACAACTGATATTATACAAATGTTATAATATTCAGACACAGACCCAGAAGCGCATGAACTAGCTAAGTGTGCATCACAACTGATATTATACAAATGTTATAATATTCACACACAGACCCAGAGAAGCGCATGAGCTAGCTAAGTGTGCATCACAACTGATATTATACAAATGTTATAATATTCAGACACAGACCCAGAGAAGCGCATGAACTAGCTAAGTGTGCATCACAACTGATATTATACAAATGTTATAATATTCAGTCACAGACCCAGAAGCGCATGAACTAGCTAAGTGTGCATCACAACTGATATTATACAAATGTTATAATATTCAGACACAGACCCAGAGATGCGCATGAACTAGCTAAGTGTGCATCACTACTGATATTATACAAATGTTATAATATTCAGATACAGACCCAGAAGCGCATGAGCTAGCTAAGTGTGCATCACAACTGATATTATACAAATGTTATAATATTCAGACACAGACCCAGAGATGCGCATGAACTAGCTAAGTGTGCATCACAACTGATATTATACAAATGTTATAATATTCAGTCACAGACCCAGAGAAGCGCATGAACTAGCTAAGTGTGCATCACAACTGATATTATACAAATGTTATAATATTCGGACACAGACCCAGAGAAGCGCATGAGCTAGCTAAGTGTGCATCACAACTGATATTATACAAATGTTATAATATTCAGTCACAGACCCAGAGATGCGCATGAACTAGCTAAGTGTGCATCACAACTGATATTATACAAATGTTATAATATTCATACACAGACCCAGAGAAGCGCATGAGCTAGCTAAGTGTGCATCACAACTGATATTATACAAATGTTATAATATTCAGACACATACACAGAAGCGCATGAACTAGCTAAGTGTGCATCACAACTGATATTATACAAATGTTATAATATTCAGACACATACACAGAAGCGCATGAACTAGCTAAGTGTGCATCACAACTGATATTATACAAATGTTATAATATTCAGACACAGACCCAGAGAAGCGCATGAACTAGCTAAGTGTGCATCACAACTGATATTATACAAATGTTATAATATTCAGACACAGACCCAGAAGCGCATGAACTAGCTAAGTGTGCATCACAACTGATATTATACAAATGTTATAATATTCAGACACAGACACAGAAGCGCATGAACTAGCTAAGTGTGCATCACAACTGATATTATACAAAGGTTATAATATTCAGACACAGACACAGAAGCGCATGAACTAGCTAAGTGTGCATCACAACTGATATTATACAAATGTTATAATAATCAGACACAGACCCAGAGATGCGCATGAGCTAGCTTTGTGTGCATCACAACTGATATTATACAAATGTTATAATATTCAGACACAGACCCAGAAGCGCATGAACTAGCTAAGTGTGCATCACAACTGATATTATACAAATGTTATAATATTCAGATACAGACCCAGAAGCGCATGAACTAGTTAAGTGTGCATCACAACTGATATTATACAAATGTTATAATATTCAGTCACAGACCCAGAGATGCGCATGAACTAGCTAAGTGTGCATCACAACTGATATTATACAAATGTTATAATATTCACACACAGACCCAGAGAAGCGCATGAACTAGCTAAGTGTGCATCACAACTGATATTATACAAATGTTATAATATTCAGACCCAGACCCAGAGAAGCGCATGAACTAGCTAAGTGTGCATCACAACTGATATTATACAAATGTTATAATATTCAGTCACAGACCCAGAAGCGCATGAACTAGCTAAGTGTGCATCACTACTGATATTATACAAATGTTATAATATTCAGACACAGACACAGAAGCGCATGAACTAGCTAAGTGTGCATCACAACTGATATTATACAAATGTTATAATATTCAGACACAGACAGGAGAGAAGCGCATGAACTAGCTAAGTGTGCATCACTACTGATATTATACAAATGTTATAATATTCAGATACAGACCCAGAAGCGCATGAGCTAGCTAAGTGTGCATCACAACTGATATTATACAAATGTTATAATATTCAGACACAGACCCAGAGATGCGCATGAACTAGCTAAGTGTGCATCACAACTGATATTATACAAATGTTATAATATTCACACACAGACCCAGAGAAGCGCATGAGCTAGCTAAGTGTGCATCACAACTGATATTATACAAATGTTATAATATTTAGACACAGACCCAGAGAAGCGCATGAGCTAGCTAAGTGTGCATCACAACTGATATTATACAAATGTTATAATATTCAGTCACAGACCCAGAGATGCGCATGAGCTAGCTTTGTGTGCATCACAACTGATATTATACAAATGTTATAATATTCAGACACAGACCCAGAGAAGCGCATGAACTAGCTAAGTGTGCATCACAACTGATATTATACAAATGTTATAATATTCAGACACAGACACAGAAGCGCATGAGCTAGCTAAGTGTGCATCACAACTGATATTATACAAATGTTATAATATTCAGATACAGACCCAGAGATGCGCATGAACTAGCTAAGTGTGCATCACAACTGATATTATACAAATGTTATAATATTCAGTCACAGACCCAGAGATGCGCATGAACTAGCTAAGTGTGCATCACAACTGATATTATACAAATGTTATAATATTCAGACACAGACCCAGAGATGCGCATGAACTAGCTAAGTGTGCATCACAACTGATATTATACAAATGTTATAATATTCAGACACAGACCCAGAGATGCGCATGAACTAGCTAAGTGTGCATCACAACTGATATTATACAAATGTTATAATATTCAGACACAGACCCAGAAGCGCATGAACTAGCTAAGTGTGCATCACAACTGATATTATACAAATGTTATAATACTCAGACACAGACCCAGAGAAGCGCATGAGCTAGCTAAGTGTGCATCACAACTGATATTATACAAATGTTATAATATTCAGACACAGACCCAGAAGTGCATGAGCTAGCTAAGTGTGCATCACAACTGATATTATACAAATGTTATAATATTCAGACACAGACCCAGAGAAGCGCATGAACTAGCTAAGTGTGCATCACAACTGATATTATACAAATGTTATAATATTCAGTCACAGACACAGAAGCGCATGAACTAGCTAAGTGTGCATCACAACTGATATTATACAAATGTTATAATATTCAGACACAGACCCAGAGAAGCGCATGAGCTAGCTAAGTGTGCATCACAACTGATATTATACAAATGTTATAATATTCAGACACAGACCCAGAGAAGCGCATGAACTAGCTAAGTGTGCATCACAACTGATATTATACAAATGTTATAATATTCAGTCACAGACACAGAAGCGCATGAACTAGCTAAGTGTGCATCACAACTGATATTATACAAATGTTATAATACTCAGACACAGACCCAGAGAAGCGCATGAACTAGCTAAGTGTGCATCACAACTGATATTATACAAATGTTATAATACTCAGACACAGACCCAGAGAAGCGCATGAACTAGCTAAGTGTGCATCACAACTGATATTATACAAATGTTATAATATTCAGATACAGACCCAGAGATGCGCATGAGCTAGCTAAGTGTGCATCACAACTGATATTATACAAATGTTATAATATTCAGACACAAACCCAGAGAAGCGCATGAGCTAGCTAAGTGTGCATCACAACTGATATTATACAAATGTTATAATATTCAGTCACAGACCCAGAAGCGCATGAACTAGCTAAGTGTGCATCACAACTGATATTATACAAATGTTATAATATTCAGACACAGACCCAGAAGCGCATGAACTAGCTAAGTGTGCATCACAACTGATATTATACAAATGTTATAATACTCAGACACAGACACAGAGAAGCGCATGAACTAGCTAAGTGTGCATCACAACTGATATTATAAAAATGTTATAATATTCAGACACAGACCCAGAGATGCGCATGAACTAGCTAAGTGTGCATCACAACTGATATTATACAAATGTTATAATATTCAGACACAGACCCAGAGATGCGCATGAACTAGCTAAGTGTGCATCACAACTGATATAATACAAATGTTATAATATTCAGACACAGACCCAGAGAAGCGCATGAACTAGCTAAGTGTGCATCACAACTGATAGTATACAAATGTTATAATATTCAGACACAGACCCAGAGATGCGCATGAACTAGCTAAGTGTGCATCACAACTGATATTATACAAATGTTATAATATTCAGACACAGACCCAGAGATGCGCATGAACTAGCTAAGTGTGCATCACAACTGATATTATACAAATGTTATAATCAGACACAGACCCAGAGATGCGCATGAACTAGCTAAGTGTGCATCACAACTGATATTATACAAATGTTATAATATTCAGATACAGACCCAGAAGCGCATGAACTAGTTAAGTGTGCATCACAACTGATATTATACAAATGTTATAATATTCAGTCACAGACCCAGAGATGCGCATGAACTAGCTAAGTGTGCATCACAACTGATATTATACAAATGTTATAATATTCACACACAGACCCAGAGAAGCGCATGAACTAGCTAAGTGTGCATCACAACTGATATTATACAAATGTTATAATATTCAGACCCAGACCCAGAGAAGCGCATGAACTAGCTAAGTGTGCATCACAACTGATATTATACAAATGTTATAATATTCAGTCACAGACCCAGAAGCGCATGAACTAGCTAAGTGTGCATCACTACTGATATTATACAAATGTTATAATATTCAGACACAGACACAGAAGCGCATGAACTAGCTAAGTGTGCATCACAACTGATATTATACAAATGTTATAATCAGACACAGACACAGAAGCGCATGAACTAGCTAAGTGTGCATCACAACTGATATTATACAAATGTTATAATATTCAGACACAGACAGGAGAGAAGCGCATGAACTAGCTAAGTGTGCATCACAACTGATATTATACAAATGTTATAATATTCAGACACAGACCCAGAAGCGCATGAACTAGCTAAGTGTGCATCACAACTGATATTATACAAATGTTATAATATTCAGACACAGACCCAGAAGCGCATGAACTAGCTAAGTGTGCATCACTACTGATATTATACAAATGTTATAATATTCAGATACAGACCCAGAAGCACATGAGCTAGCTAAGTGTGCATCACAACTGATATTATACAAATGTTATAATATTCAGACACAGACCCAGAGATGCGCATGAACTAGCTAAGTGTGCATCACAACTGATATTATACAAATGTTATAATATTTAGACACAGACCCAGAGAAGCGCATGAGCTAGCTAAGTGTGCATCACAACTGATATTATACAAATGTTATAATATTTAGACACAGACCCAGAGAAGCGCATGAGCTAGCTAAGTGTGCATCACAACTGATATTATACAAATGTTATAATATTCAGTCACAGACCCAGAGATGCGCATGAGCTAGCTTTGTGTGCATCACAACTGATATTATACAAATGTTATAATATTCAGACACAGACCCAGAGAAGCGCATGAACTAGCTAAGTGTGCATCACAACTGATATTATACAAATGTTATAATATTCAGACACAGACCCAGAGATGCGCATGAACTAGCTAAGTGTGCATCACAACTGATATTATACAAATGTTATAATATTCAGTCACAGACCCAGAG
Source organism: Bombina bombina (assembly GCF_027579735.1). NCBI lineage: Eukaryota > Metazoa > Chordata > Amphibia > Anura > Bombinatoridae > Bombina > Bombina bombina. Next base: position 351,368,505 of record NC_069506.1, on the reverse strand, counting down.
ATGCGCATGAACTAGCTAAGTGTGCATCACAACTGATATTATACAAATGTTATAATACTCAGTCACAGACCCAGAGAAGCGCATGAACTAGCTAAGTGTGCATCACTACTGATATTATACAAATGTTATATTCAGACACAGACCCAGAGATGCGCATGAACTAGCTAAGTGTGCATCACAACTGATATTATACAAAAGTTATAATATTCAGACACAGACCCAGAGATGCGCATGAACTAGCTAAGTGTGCATCACAACTGATATTATACAAATGTTATAATACTCAGACACAGACCCAGAGAAGCGCATGAGCTAGCTAAGTGTGCATCACAACTGATATTATACAAATGTTATAATATTCAGTCACAGACCCAGAAGCGCATGAACTAGCTAAGTGTGCATCACAACTGATATTATACAAATGTTATAATATTCAGTCACAGACACAGAAGCGCATGAACTAGCTAAGTGTGCATCACTACTGATATTATACAAATGTTATAATATTCAGACACAGACACAGAAGCGCATGAACTAGCTAAGTGTGCATCACAACTGATATTATACAAATGTTATAATCAGACACAGACACAGAAGCGCATGAACTAGCTAAGTGTGCATCACAACTGATATTATACAAATGTTATAATATTCAGACACAGACAGGAGAGAAGCGCATGAACTAGCTAAGTGTGCATCACAACTGATATTATACAAATGTTATAATATTCAGACACAGACCCAGAAGCGCATGAACTAGCTAAGTGTGCATCACAACTGATATTATACAAATGTTATAATATTCAGACACAGACCCAGAAGCGCATGAACTAGCTAAGTGTGCATCACTACTGATATTATACAAATGTTATAATATTCAGATACAGACCCAGAAGCTCATGAGCTAGCTAAGTGTGCATCACAACTGATATTATACAAATGTTATAATATTCAGACACAGACACAGAGAAGCGCATGAACTAGCTAAGTGTACATCACAACTGATATTATACAAATGTTATAATATTTAGACACAGACCCAGAGAAGCGCATGAGCTAGCTAAGTGTGCATCACAACTGATATTATACAAATGTTATAATATTCAGTCACAGACCCAGAGATGCGCATGAGCTAGCTAAGTGTGCATCACAACTGATATTATACAAATGTTATAATATTCAGTCACAGACCCAGAGATGCGCATGAACTAGCTAAGTGTGCATCACAACTGATATTATACAAATGTTATAATATTCAGACACAGACCCAGAGATGCGCATGAACTAGCTAAGTGTGCATCACAACTGATATTATACAAATGTTATAATATTCAGACACAGACCCAGAGAAGCGCATGAGCTAGCTAAGTGTGCATCACAACTGATATTATACAAATGTTATAATACTCAGACACAGACCCAGAGAAGCGCATGAGCTAGCTAAGTGTGCATCACAACTGATATTATACAAATGTTATAATATTCAGTCACAGACCCAGAAGCGCATGAACTAGCTAAGTGTGCATCACTACTGATATTATACAAATGTTATAATATTCAGACACAGACACAGAAGCGCATGAACTAGCTAAGTGTGCATCACAACTGATATTATACAAATGTTATAATCAGACACAGACACAGAAGCGCATGAACTAGCTAAGTGTGCATCACAACTGATATTATACAAATGTTATAATATTCAGACACAGACAGGAGAGAAGCGCATGAACTAGCTAAGTGTGCATCACAACTGATATTATACAAATGTTATAATATTCAGACACAGACCCAGAAGCGCATGAACTAGCTAAGTGTGCATCACAACTGATATTATACAAATGTTATAATATTCAGACACAGACCCAGAAGCGCATGAACTAGCTAAGTGTGCATCACAACTGATATTATACAAATGTTATAATATTCAGATACAGACCCAGAAGCGCATGAGCTAGCTAAGTGTGCATCACAACTGATATTATACAAATGTTATAATACTCAGTCACAGACCCAGAGAAGCGCATGAGCTAGCTAAGTGTGCATCACTACTGATATAATACAAATGTTATAATATTCAGACACAGACACAGAAGCGCATGAACTAGCTAAGTGTGCATCACAACTGATATTATACAAATGTTATAATATTCAGACACAGACCCAGAGATGCGCATGAACTAGCTAAGTGTGCATCACAACTGATATTATACAAATGTTATAATATTCAGACACAGACACAGAGAAGCGCATGAACTAGCTAAGTGTACATCACAACTGATATTATACAAATGTTATAATATTTAGACACAGACCCAGAGAAGCGCATGAGCTAGCTAAGTGTGCATCACAACTGATATTATACAAATGTTATAATATTCAGTCACAGACCCAGAGATGCGCATGAGCTAGCTTTGTGTGCATCACAACTGATATTATACAAATGTTATAATATTCAGACACAGACCCAGAGAAGCGCATGAACTAGCTAAGTGTGCATCACAACTGATATTATACAAATGTTATAATATTCAGACACAGACCCAGAGATGCGCATGAACTAGCTAAGTGTGCATCACAACTGATATTATACAAATGTTATAATATTCAGTCACAGACCCAGAGATGCGCATGAACTAGCTAAGTGTGCATCACAACTGATATTATACAAATGTTATAATATTCAGACACAGACCCAGAGATGCGCATGAACTAGCTAAGTGTGCATCACAACTGATATTATACAAATGTTATAATATTCAGACACAGACACAGAAGCGCATGAGCTAGCTAAGTGTGCATCACAACTGATATTATACAAATGTTATAATACTCAGACACAGACCCAGATGCGCATGAACTAGCTAAGTGTGCATCACAACTGATATTATACAAATGTTATAATATTCATACACAGACCCAGAGAAGCGCATGAGCTAGCTAAGTGTGCATCACAACTGATATTATACAAATGTTATAATATTCAGACACAGACCCATAAGCGCATGAACTAGCTAAGTGTGCATCACAACTGATATTATACAAATGTTATAATACTCAGACACAGACCCAGAGAAGCGCATGAACTAGCTAAGTGTGCATCACAACTGATATTATACAAATGTTATAATATTCAGACACATACACAGAAGCGCATGAACTAGCTAAGTGTGCATCACAACTGATACTATACAAATGTTATAATATTCAGACACAGACACAGAGATGCGCATGAGCTAGCTAAGTGTGCATCACAACTGATATTATACAAATGTTATAATATTCAGACCCAGACCCAGAGAAGCGCATGAACTAGCTAAGTGTGCATCACAACTGATATTATACAAATGTTATAATATTCAGACACAGACACAGAGATGCGCATGAGCTAGCTAAGTTTGCATCACAACTGATATTATACAAATGTTATAATACTCAGACCCAGACCCAGAGAAGCGCATGAACTAGCTAAGTGTGCATCACAACTGATATTATACAAATGTTATAATATTCAGACACACACCCAGAGAAGCGCATGAGCTAGCTAAGTGTGCATCACAACTGATATTATACAAATGTTATAATATTCAGACACAGACACAGAAGCGCATGAACTAGCTAAGTGTGCATCACAACTGATATTATACAAATGTTATAATATTCAGATACAGACCCAGAAGCGCATGAGCTAGCTAAGTGTGCATCACAACTGATATTATACAAATGTTATAATACTCAGACACAGACCCAGAGAAGCGCATGAACTAGCTAAGTGTGCATCAGAACTGATATTATACAAATGTTATAATATTCAGACACAGACCCAGAAGCGCATGAGCTAGCTAAGTGTGCATCACAACTGATATTATACAAATGTTATAATATTCAGACACAGACACAGAGAAGCGCATGAACTAGCTAAGTGTGCATCACAACTGATATTATACAAATGTTATAATATTCAGACCCAGAGAAGCGCATGAGCTAGCTAAGTGTGCATCACAACTGATATTATACAAATGTTATAATATTCAGACCCAGAGAAGCGCATGAGCTAGCTAAGTGTGCATCACTACTGATATTATACAAATGTTATAATATTCATACACAGACCCAGAGAAGCGCATGAACTAGCTAAGTGTGCATCACAACTGATATTATACAAATGTTATAATATTCAGACACAGACCCAGAAGCGCATGAACTAGCTAAGTGTGCATCACAACTGATATTATACAAATGTTATAATATTCAGACACAGACCCAGAGATGCGCATGAGCTAGCTAAGTGTGCATCACAACTGATATTATACAAATGTTATAATAATCAGACACAGACCCAGAGAAGCGCATGAACTAGCTAAGTGTGCATCACAACTGATATTATACAAATGTTATAATATTCAGACACATACACAGAAGCGCATGAACTAGCTAAGTGTGCATCACAACTGATATTATACAAATTTTATAATATTCAGACACAGACACAGAGAAGCGCATGAACTAGCTAAGTGTGCATCACAACTGATATTATACAAATGTTATAATATTCAGACACAGACCCAGAGAAGCGCATGAACTAGCTAAGTGTGCATCACAACTGATATTATACAAATGTTATAATATTCAGATACAGACCCAGAGAAGCGCATGAACTAGCTAAGTGTGCATCACAACTGATATTATACAAATGTTATTATATTCAGACACAGACCCAGAGAAGCGCATGAGCTAGCTAAGTTTGCATCACAACTGATATTATACAAATGCTATAATATTTAGTCACAGACCCAGAGATGCGCATGAGCTAGCTTTGTGTGCATCACAACTGATATTATACAAATGTTATAATATTCAGTCACAGACACAGAAGCGCATGAACTAGCTAAGTGTGCATCACAACTGATATTATACAAATGTTATAATATTCAGTCACAGACACAGAAGCGCATGAACTAGCTAAGTGTGCATCACAACTGATATTATACAAATGTTATAATATTCAGATACAGACCCAGAGAAGCGCATGAGCTAGCTAAGTGTGCATCACAACTGATATTATACAAATGTTATAATATTCAGACACAGACACAGAGAAGCGCATGAACTAGCTAAGTGTGCATCACAACTGATATTATACAAATGTTATAATACTCAGACACAGACCCAGAGAAGCGCATGAACTAGCTAAGTGTGCATCACAACTGATATTATACAAATGTTATAATATTCAGACACAGACCCAGAGAAGCGCATGAACTAGCTAAGTGTGCATCACACTGATATTATACAAATGTTATAATATTCAGACACAGACCCAGAGAAGCGCATGAACTAGCTAAGTGTGCATCACAACTGATATTATACAAATGTTATAATATTCAGACACAGACCCAGCGATGCGCATGAACTAGCTAAGTGTGCATCACAACTGATATTATACAAATGTTATAATATTCAGACCCAGACACAGAAGCGCATGAGCTAGCTAAGTGTGCATCACTACTGATATTATACAAATGTTATAATATTCAGACACAGACACAGAGAAGCGCATGAACTAGCTAAGTGTGCATCACAACTGATATAATACAAATGTTATAATATTCAGACACAGACACAGAAGCGCATGAGCTAGCTAAGTGTGCATCACAACTGATATAATACAAATGTTATAATATTCAGACACAGACACAGAAGCGCATGAACTAGCTAAGTGTGCATCACAACTGATATTATACAAATGTTATAATACTCAGACACAGACACAGAGAAGCGCATGAACTAGCTAAGTGTGCATCACAACTGATATTATACAAATGTTATAATACTCAGACACAGACCCAGAGAAGCGCATGAGCTAGCTAAGTGTGCATCACAACTGATATTATACAAATGTTATAATATTCAGACACAGACACAGAGAAGCGCATGAACTAGCTAAGTGTGCATCACAACTGATATTATACAAATGTTATAATATTCAGACACAGACCCAGAAGCGCATGAACTAGCTAAGTGTGCATCACAACTGATATTATACAAATGTTATAATATTCAGACACAGACCCAGAGAAGCGCATGAACTAGCTAAGTGTGCATCACAACTGATATTATACAAATGTTATAATATTCAGACACAGACACAGAAGCGCATGAACTAGCTAAGTGTGCATCACAACTGATATTATACAAATGTTATAATATTCAGTCACAGACACAGAAGCGCATGAGCTAGCTAAGTGTGCATCACAACTGATATTATACAAATAGATGAGTTTATGTAGAGAGAATAAATCCTGGAAACAAAAGAAAGACCAGGATAAAAGACAGGGAATTCAGCACTCTTTTTTACAGGATTTAACTGAAGCTCAAAATAAATACACAAATGTGTCGACCTAAAAGCTAGTGTAGCTGCAAAGGAGAGAACTCTCTGGCACTAACATTATTATAACATATATATATGCTCAGAAGGTAAAAAAATGCAAAAAGACCCAATAGGTAGATATGATCAATTTATAAGGATGTCAAAATAGCATAAAAAAATACAACTTATTACAAACCTGACCGGTCAGGGGTTAGTGTCTATACCACAACAGAAATCATCAACATGATATGTAATTGTTTTCACAGGCCTGTAGAGCCATATGTGTTAGCTGCAAGATTTAGAGTGGGGGACAGTAATTAGACTACTACACCCTACTGCTTGCGGCACCTTAATATGTAAGGCTAAATGCCGGGCAGATTATTATCTGGGATCTAAGTAGTTACAGTTAGTGTGCCCCAACACCTATGCAGAAGTATTGATGCTCTTAGAAGTCAAAACATTAATTGCACATGTACATGTTACTTAGAAGATATATTAGTGGGGGACTGGAAGTCAAGCTACTACACCCAGCTGCATACAGCACCTTATAGTATTAAGGCTGAATGCCGGGCAGGTATTTTATGGGATCTAAGTAGGTTGCTGTACTGTGCCCCAAAATATGTACAAATATCTTGTTACCATGCAAGCAAACAGCTAAGAACAGTATTATATAGCCAGCTTTGCTGGATAGTCACTAAGAAGCAGCTACTCTTGATATCGGGTATATAAGTCCCTTTAGATAGAGTTATGCAAGCAAGAAGGTTAGGCGTGAAGCAGATACAGATAGTTGTAGAAAGCACAAGGTATAGCCTCAGCGTAGCGTGATGTTAATAAGCTTCAAGCATATATTAGTAGTAGCGTTTCCTTGGGGGACTTTAGCATATACCCTCTCATCAGGGTAGCATCATCCAAGACAGTCAATCAGCAGCCTATTACTCAGGCAGTGACAAGGCAGTATACGACCTGTTTCCTTCAAAGTTATTCCTGTGACTGAATCATAGAAGATGTGCCTCATTAAGTAGTCGGGAACTCCATTCTAGAGATCCATCCGGCGTGTTCGCTTGCAGCGTGTCTGTTCCGTGTGAGCAACACCAATCACATGCTCCGGTCAGCTCGTCCAATGCCGACGCGCGTTTCACCCGCTAGGTATGTCGGGCTTCGTCAGGGCGTGATCGTCAGGGCGTGATACCTAGCGGGTGAAACGCGCGTTGGCATTGGACGAGCTGACCGGAGCATGTGATTGGTGTTGCTCACACGGAACAGACACGCTGCAAGCGAACACGCCGGATGGATCTCTAGAATGGAGTTCCCGACTACTTAATGAGGCACATCTTCTATGATTCAGTCACAGGAATAACTTTGAAGGAAACAGGTCGTATACTGCCTTGTCATGCCTGAGTAATAGGCTGCTGATTGACTGTCTTGGATGATGCTACCCTGATGAGAGGGTATATGCTAAAGTCCCCCAAGGAAACGCTACTACTAATATATGCTTGAAGCTTATTAACATCACGCTACGCTGAGGCTATACCTTGTGCTTTCTACAACTATCTGTATCTGCTTCACGCCTAACCTTCTTGCTTGCATAACTCTATCTAAAGGGACTTATATACCCGATATCAAGATTAGCTGTTTCTTAGTGACTATCCAGCAAAGCTGGCTATATAATACTGTTCTTAGCTGTTTGCTTGCATGGTAACAAGATATTTGTACATATTTTGGGGCACAGTACAGCAACCTACTTAGATCCCATAAAATACCTTCCCGGCATTCAGCCTTAATACTATAAGGTGCCGTATGCAGCTGGGTGTAGTAGCTTGACTTCCAGTCCCCCACTAATATATCTTCTAAGTAACATGTATATGTGCAATTAATGTTTTGACTTCTAAGAGCATCAATACTTCTGCATAGGTGTTGGGGCACACTAACTGTAACTACTTAGATCCCAGATAATAATCTGCCCGGCATTTAGCCTTACATATTAAGGTGCCGCAAGCAGTAGGGTGTAGTAGTCTAATTACTGTCCCCCACTCTAAATCTTGCAGCTAACACATATGGCTCTACAGGCCTGTGAAAACAATTACATATCATGTTGATGATTTCTGTTGTGGTATAGACACTAACCCCTGACCGGTCAGGTTTGTAATAAGTTGTATTTTTTTATGCTATTTTGACATCCTTATAAATTGATCATATCTACCTATTGGGTCTTTTTGCATTTTTTTACCTTCTGAGCATATATATATATATGTTATAATACTGTTAGTGCCAGAGAGTTCTCTCCTTTGCAGCTACACTAGCTTTTAGGTCGACACATTTGTGTATTTATTTTGAGCTTCAGTTAAATCCTGTAAAAAAGAGTGCTGAATTCCCTGTCTTTTATCCTGGTCTTTCTTTTGTTTCCAGGATTTATTCTCTCTACATAAACTCATCTATTTTACATAAGGGTCTGCACCAAATATTTGATATACTCTAGACCATACCAGTATTAGCCTAGAAGTAAACTGGTTGGTTACTCCTTGTTTAAGCTCATAGCAATTGCGTCCCCTCCGCTACTAAATTTGATATTATACAAATGTTATAATATTCAGACACAGACCCAGAGAAGCGCATGAGCTAGCTAAGTGTGCATCACTACTGATATTATACAAATGTTATAATATTCAGACACAGACCCAGAGAAGCGCATGAACTAGCTAAGTGTGCATCACAACTGATATTATATAAATGTTATAATCAGTCACAGACACAGAAGCGCATGAACTAGCTAAGTGTGCATCACAACTGATATTATACAAATGTTATAATATTCAGACACAGACCCAGAGAAGCGCATGAACTAGCTAAGTGTGCATCACAACTGATATTATACAAATGTTATAATACTCAGACACAGACCCAGAGATGCGCATGAACTAGCTAAGTGTGCATCACAACTGATATTATACAAATGTTATAATACTCAGACCCAGACCCAGAGAAGCGCATGAACTAGCTAAGTGTGCATCACAACTGATATTATACAAATGTTATAATATTCAGACACAGACCCAGAGAAGCGCATGAACTAGCTAAGTGTGCATCACAACTGATATTATACAAATGTTATAATATTCAGTCACAGACACAGAAGCGCATGAACTAGCTAAGTGTGCATCACAACTGATATTATACAAATGTTATAATAATCAGACACAGACCCAGAGATGCGCATGAACTAGCTAAGTGTGCATCACAACTGATATTATACAAATGTTATATTATTCAGACACAGACCCAGAGAAGCGCATGAGCTAGCTAAGTGTGCATCACAACTGATATTATACAAATGTTATAATACTCAGACACAGACCCAGAGAAGCGCATGAGCTAGCTAAGTGTGCATCACAACTGATATTATACAAATGTTATAATATTCAGACACAGACACAGAAGCGCATGAGCTAGCTAAGTGTGCATCACAACTGATATTATACAAATGTTATAATACTCAGACACAGACCCAGAGAAGCGCATGAGCTAGCTAAGTGTGCATCACAACTGATATTATACAAATGTTATAATATTCAGACACAGACACAGAAGCGCATGAGCTAGCTAAGTGTGCATCACAACTGATATTATACAAATGTTATAATAATCAGACACAGACCCAGAAGCGCATGAACTAGCTAAGTGTGCATCACAACTGATATTATACAAATGTTATAATAATCAGACACAGACCCAGAAGCGCATGAACTAGCTAAGTGTGCATCACTACTGATATTATACAAATGTTATAATATTCAGACACAGACACAGAAGCGCATGAGCTAGCTAAGTGTGCATCACAACTGATATTATACAAATGTTATAATATTCAGACCCAGACCCAGAGAAGCGCATGAACTAGCTAAGTGTGCATCACAACTGATATTATACAAATTTTATAATATTCACACACAGACACAGAGAAGCGCATGAACTAGCTAAGTGTGCATCACAACTGATATTATACAAATGTTATAATATTCAGACACAGACCCAGAAGCGCATGAGCTAGCTAAGTGTGCATCACAACTGATATTATACAAATGTTATAATATTCAGACACAGACACAGAGAAGCGCATGAACTAGCTTTGTGTGCATCACAACTGATATTATACAAATGTTATAATATTCAGACACAGACACAGAGATGCGCATGAACTAGCTAAGTGTGCATCACAACTGATATTATACAAATGTTATAATATTCAGACACAGACCCAGAGAAGCGCATGAACTAGCTAAGTGTGCATCACAACTGATATTATACAAATGTTATAATATTCAGACACAGACCCAGAAGCGCATGAACTAGCTAAGTGTGCATCACAACTGATATTATACAAATGTTATAATATTCAGTCACAGACCCAGAGAAGCGCATGAACTAGCTAAGTGTGCATCACAACTGATATTATACAAATGTTATAATATTCAGACACAGACCCAGAGATGCGCATGAGCTAGCTAAGTGTGCATCACTACTGATATTATACAAATGTTATATAGTCAGACACAGACCCAGAGAAGCGCATGAACTAGCTAAGTGTGCATCACAACTGATATTATACAAATGTTATAATATTCAGACACAGACCCAGAGAAGCGCATGAACTAGCTAAGTGTGCATCACACTGATATTATACAAATGTTATAATATTCAGACACAGACCCAGAGAAGCGCATGAACTAGCTAAGTGTGCATCACAACTGATATTATACAAATGTTATAATATTTAGACACAGACCCAGAAGCGCATGAACTAGCTAAGTGTGCATCACAACTGATATTATACAAATGTTATAATATTCAGACTCAGACCCAGAGATGCGCATGAACTAGCTAAGTGTGCATCACAACTGATATTATACAAATGTTATAATACTCAGACCCAGACCCAGAGAAGCGCATGAGCTAGCTAAGTGTGCATCACAACTGATATTATACAAATGTTATAATATTCAGACACAGACCCAGAGAAGCGCATGAACTAGCTAAGTGTGCATCACAACTGATATTATACAAATGTTATAATACTCAGACCCAGACCCAGAGAAGCGCATGAACTAGCTAAGTGTGCATCACAACTGATATTATACAAATGTTATAATATTCAGTCACAGACCCAGAGAAGCGCATGAACTAGCTAAGTGTGCATCACAACTGATATTATACAAATGTTATAATATTCAGACACAGACTCAGAAGCGCATGAGCTAGCTAAGTGTGCATCACAACTGATATTATACAAATGTTATAATACTCAGACCCAGACCCAGAGAAATGCATAAACTAGCTAAGTGTGCATCACAACTGATATTATACAAATGTTATAATATTCAGATACAGACCCAGAAGCGCATGAGCTAGCTAAGTGTGCATCACAACTGATATTATACAAATGTTATAATATTCAGACACAGACCCAGAGAAGCGCATGAACTAGCTAAGTGTGCATCACAACTGATATTATACAAATGTTATAATATTCAGTCACAGACCCAGAGAAGCGCATGAACTAGCTAAGTGTGCATCACAACTGATATTATACAAATGTTATAATATTCAGTCACAGACCCAGAGATGCGCATGAGCTAGCTAAGTGTGCATCACAACTGATATTATACAAATGTTATAATATTCAGACACAGACCCAGAAGCGCATGAGCTAGCTAAGTGTGCATCACAACTGATATTATACAAATGTTATAATACTCAGACACAGACCCAGAGATGCGCATGAACTAGCTAAGTGTGCATCACAACTGATATTATACAAATGTTATAATATTCAGACCCAGACCCAGAGAAGCGCATGAACTAGCTAAGTGTGCATCACAACTGATATTATACAAATGTTATAATATTCAGACCCAGACCCAGAGAAGCGCATGAGCTAGCTAAGTGTGCATCACAACTGATATTATACAAATGTTATAATATTCAGACACAGACACAGAAGCGCATGAACTAGCTAAGTGTGCATCACAACTGATATTATACAAATGTTATAATATTCAGACACAGACCCAGAGAAGCGCATGAGCTAGCTAAGTGTGCATCACAACTGATATTAAACAAATGTTATAATATTCAGATACATACCCAGAGAAGCGCATGAACTAGCTAAGTGTGCATCACAACTGATATTATACAAATGTTATAATATTCAGACACAGACAAAGAAGCGCATGAGCTAGCTAAGTGTGCATCACAACTGATATTATACAAATGTTATAATATTCAGACCCAGACCCAGAGAAGCGCATGAACTAGCTAAGTGTGCATCACAACTGATATTATACAAATGTTATAATAATCAGACACAGACACAGAGATGCGCATGAACTAGCTAAGTGTGCATCACAACTGATATTATATAAATGTTATAATATTCAGTCACAGACCCAGAGAAGAGCATGAACTAGCTAAGTGTGCATCACAACTGATATTATACAAATGTTATAATAATCAGACACAGACCCAGAGAAGCGCATGAGCTAGCTAAGTGTGCATCACAACTGATATTATACAAATGTTATAATATTCAGACACAGACCCAGAAGCGCATGAACAAGCTAAGTGTGCATCACAACTGATATTATACAAATGTTATAATAATCAGACACAGACCCAGAGAAGCGCATGAACTAGTTAAGTGTGCATCACAACTGATATTATACAAATGTTATAATATTCAGACACAGACCCAGAAGCGCATGAACTAGCTAAGTGTGCATCACAACTGATATTATACAAATGCTATAATATTCAGACACAGACACAGAAGCGCATGAGCTAGCTAAGTGTGCATCACAACTGATATTATACAAATGTTATAATCAGACACAGACCCAGAGAAGCGCATGAACTAGCTAAGTGTGCATCACAACTGATATTATACAAATGTTATAATATTCAGACACAGACCCAGAGAAGCGCATGAGCTAGCTAAGTGTGCATCACAACTGATATTATACAAATGTTATAATATTCAGACACAGACACAGAAGCGCATGAGCTAGCTAAGTGTGCATCACTACTGATATAATACAAATGTTATAATATTCAGACACAGACACAGAAGCGCACGAACTAGCTAAGTGTGCATCACAACTGATATTATACAAATGTTATAATATTCAGACACAGACCCAGAGATGCGCATGAGCTAGCTAAGTGTGCATCACAACTGATATTATACAAATGTTATAATATTCAGACACAGACCCAGAGAAGCGCATGAACTAGCTAAGTGTGCATCACAACTGATATTATACAAATGTTATAATATTCAGACACAGACCCAAAAGCGCAAGAACTAGCTAAGTGTGCATCACAACTGATATTATACAAATGTTATAATATTCAGAACACAGACACAGAAGCGCATGAGCTAGCTAAGTGTGCATCACAACTGATATTATACAAATGTTATAATCAGACACAGACCCAGAGAAGCGCATGAACTAGCTAAGTGTGCATCACAACTGATATTATACAAATGTTATAATATTCAGACACAGACACAGAAGCGCATGAGCTAGCTAAGTGTGCATCACAACTGATATTATACAAATGTTATAATATTCAGACACAGACCCAGAGAAGCGCATGAACTAGCTAAGTGTGCATCACAACTGATATTATACAAATGTTATAATTCAGACACAGACCCAGAGAAGCGCATGAACTAGCTAAGTGTGCATCACAACTGATATTATACAAATGTTATAATATTCAGACACAGACCCAGAGAAGCGCATGAACTAGCTAAGTGTGCATCACAACTGATATTATACAAATGTTATAATATTCAGACACAGACCCAGAGAAGCGCATGAGCTAGCTAAGTGTGCATCACAACTGATATTATACAAATGTTATAATATTCAGACCCAGACACAGAAGCGCATGAGCTAGCTAAGTGTGCATCACTACTGATATTATACAAATGTTATAATATTCAGACACAGACACAGAGAAGCGCATGAACTAGCTAAGTGTGCATCACAACTGATATAATACAAATGTTATAATATTCAGACACAGACACAGAAGCGCACTGAACTAGCTAAGTGTGCATCACAACTGATATTATACAAATGTTATAATATTCAGACACAGACCCAGAGATGCGCATGAGCTAGCTAAGTGTGCATCACAACTGATATTATACAAATGTTATAATATTCAGACACAGACCCAGAGAAGCGCATGAGCTAGCTAAGTGTGCATCACAACTGATATTATACAAATGTTATAATATTCAGTCACAGACCCAGAGAAGCGCATGAGCTAGCTAAGTGTGCATCACAACTGATATTATACAAATGTTATAATATTCAGACACAGACCCAGAGAAGCGCATGAGCTAGCTAAGTGTGCATCACAACTGATATTATACAAATGTTATAATATTCAGACACAGACCCAGAGAAGCGCATGAACTAGCTAAGTGTGCATCACAACTGATATTATACAAATGTTATAATATTCAGACACAGACCCAGAAGCGCATGAACTAGCTAAGTGTGCATCACAACTGATATTATACAAATGTTATAATATTCAGTCACAGACCCAGAGAAGCGCATGAACTAGCTAAGTGTGCATCACAACTGATATTATACAAATGTTATAATATTCAGACACAGACCCAGAAAGCGCATGAACTAGCTAAGTGTGCATCACAACTGATATTATACAAATGTTATAATATTCAGACACAGACCCAGAGAAGCGCATGAACTAGCTAAGTGTGCATCACAACTGATATTATACAAATGTTATAATATTCAGACACAGACCCAGAAGCGCATGAACTAGCTAAGTGTGCATCACAACTGATATTATACAAATGTTATAATATTCAGACACAGACCCAGAGAAGCGCATGAACTAGCTAAGTGTGCATCACAACTGATATTATACAAATGTTATAATATTCAGACACAGACCCAGAGATGCGCATGAACTAGCTAAGTGTGCATCACAACTGATATTATACAAATGTTATAATATTCAGACACAGACCCAGAGAAGCGCATGAACTAGCTAAGTGTGCATCACAACTGATATTATACAAATGTTATAATATTCAGACACAGACCCAGAGAAGCGCATGAACTAGCTAAGTGTGCATCACAACTGATATTATACAAATGTTATAATATTCAGTCACAGACCACAGAAGCGCATGAACTAGCTAAGTGTGCATCACAACTGATATTATACAAATGTTATAATATTCAGACACAGACCCAGAGAAGCGCATGAACTAGCTAAGTGTGCATCACAACTGATATTATACAAATGTTATAATATTCAGACACAGACCCAGAGAAGCGCATGAGCTAGCTAAGTGTGCATCACAACTGATATTATACAAATGTTATAATACTCAGACACAGACCCAGAGAAGCGCATGAGCTAGCTAAGTGTGCATCACAACTGATATTATACAAATGTTATAATATTCAGACACAGACCCAGAAGCGCATGAGCTAGCTAAGTGTGCATCACAACTGATATTATACAAATGTTATAATATTCAGACACACACCCAGAGAAGCGCATGAGCTAGCTAAGTGTGCATCACAACTGATATTATACAAATGTTATAATATTCAGACACAGACACAGAGAGCGCATGAGCTAGCTAAGTGTGCATCACAACTGATATTATACAAATGTTATAATATTCAGACACAGACCCAGAGAAGCGCATGAACTAGCTAAGTGTGCATCACAACTGATATTATACAAATGTTATAATATTCAGACACAGACCCAGAAGCGCATGAACTAGCTAAGTGTGCATCACAACTGATATTATACAAATGTTATAATATTCAGACACAGACCCAGAGAAGCGCATGAGCTAGCTAAGTGTGCATCACAACTGATATTATACAAATGTTATAATATTCAGACACAGACCCAGAGAGCGCATGAACTAGCTAAGTGTGCATCACAACTGATATTATACAAATGTTATAATATTCAGACACAGACCCAGAGAAGCGCATGAACTAGCTAAGTGTGCATCACAACTGATATTATACAAATGTTATAATATTCAGACACAGACCCAGAGAGCGCATGAGCTAGCTAAGTGTGCATCACAACTGATATTATACAAATGTTATAATATTCAGACACAGACACAGAGAAGCGCATGAACTAGCTAAGTGTGCATCACAACTGATATTATACAAATGTTATAATATTCAGACACAGACCCAGAGATGCGCATGAACTAGCTAAGTGTGCATCACAACTGATATTATACAAATGTTATAATATTCAGACACAGACCCAGAGAAGCGCATGAACTAGCTAAGTGTGCATCACAACTGATATTATACAAATGTTATAATATTCAGACACAGACCCAGAAGCGCATGAACTAGCTAAGTGTGCATCACAACTGATATTATACAAATGTTATAATATTCAGACACAGACCCAGAGAAGCGCATGAACTAGCTAAGTGTGCATCACAACTGATATTATACAAATGTTATAATATTCAGACACAGACCCAGAAGCGCATGAACTAGCTAAGTGTGCATCACAACTGATATTATACAAATGTTATAATATTCAGACACAGACCCAGAGAAGCGCATGAACTAGCTAAGTGTGCATCACAACTGATATTATACAAATGTTATAATATTCAGACACAGACCCAGAGATGCGCATGAGCTAGCTAAGTGTGCATCACTACTGATATTATACAAATGTTATATAGTCAGACACAGACCCAGAGAAGCGCATGAACTAGCTAAGTGTGCATCACAACTGATATTATACAAATGTTATAATATTCAGACACAGACCCAGAGAAGCGCATGAACTAGCTAAGTGTGCATCACACTGATATTATACAAATGTTATAATATTCAGACACAGACCCAGAGAAGCGCATGAACTAGCTAAGTGTGCATCACAACTGATATTATACAAATGTTATAATATTTAGACACAGACCCAGAAGCGCATGAACTAGCTAAGTGTGCATCACAACTGATATTATACAAATGTTATAATATTCAGACTCAGACCCAGAGATGCGCATGAACTAGCTAAGTGTGCATCACAACTGATATTATACAAATGTTATAATACTCAGACCCAGACCCAGAGAAGCGCATGAGCTAGCTAAGTGTGCATCACAACTGATATTATACAAATGTTATAATATTCAGACACAGACCCAGAGAAGCGCATGAACTAGCTAAGTGTGCATCACAACTGATATTATACAAATGTTATAATACTCAGACCCAGACCCAGAGAAGCGCATGAACTAGCTAAGTGTGCATCACAACTGATATTATACAAATGTTATAATATTCAGTCACAGACCCAGAGAAGCGCATGAACTAGCTAAGTGTGCATCACAACTGATATTATACAAATGTTATAATATTCAGACACAGACTCAGAAGCGCATGAGCTAGCTAAGTGTGCATCACAACTGATATTATACAAATGTTATAATACTCAGACCCAGACCCAGAGAAATGCATGAACTAGCTAAGTGTGCATCACAACTGATATTATACAAATGTTATAATATTCAGATACAGACCCAGAAGCGCATGAGCTAGCTAAGTGTGCATCACAACTGATATTATACAAATGTTATAATATTCAGACACAGACCCAGAGAAGCGCATGAACTAGCTAAGTGTGCATCACAACTGATATTATACAAATGTTATAATATTCAGTCACAGACCCAGAGAAGCGCATGAACTAGCTAAGTGTGCATCACAACTGATATTATACAAATGTTATAATATTCAGTCACAGACCCAGAGATGCGCATGAGCTAGCTAAGTGTGCATCACAACTGATATTATACAAATGTTATAATATTCAGACACAGACCCAGAAGCGCATGAGCTAGCTAAGTGTGCATCACAACTGATATTATACAAATGTTATAATACTCAGACACAGACCCAGAGATGCGCATGAACTAGCTAAGTGTGCATCACAACTGATATTATACAAATGTTATAATATTCAGACCCAGACCCAGAGAAGCGCATGAACTAGCTAAGTGTGCATCACAACTGATATTATACAAATGTTATAATATTCAGACCCAGACCCAGAGAAGCGCATGAACTAGCTAAGTGTGCATCACAACTGATATTATACAAATGTTATAATATTCAGACACAGACACAGAAGCGCATGAACTAGCTAAGTGTGCATCACAACTGATATTATACAAATGTTATAATATTCAGACACAGACCCAGAGAAGCGCATGAGCTAGCTAAGTGTGCATCACAACTGATATTAAACAAATGTTATAATATTCAGATACATACCCAGAGAAGCGCATGAACTAGCTAAGTGTGCATCACAACTGATATTATACAAATGTTATAATATTCAGACACAGACAAAGAAGCGCATGAGCTAGCTAAGTGTGCATCACAACTGATATTATACAAATGTTATAATATTCAGACCCAGACCCAGAGAAGCGCATGAACTAGCTAAGTGTGCATCACAACTGATATTATACAAATGTTATAATAATCAGACACAGACACAGAGATGCGCATGAACTAGCTAAGTGTGCATCACAACTGATATTATATAAATGTTATAATATTCAGTCACAGACCCAGAGAAGAGCATGAACTAGCTAAGTGTGCATCACAACTGATATTATACAAATGTTATAATATTCAGACACAGACCCAGAGAAGCGCATGAGCTAGCTAAGTGTGCATCACAACTGATATTATACAAATGTTATAATATTCAGACACAGACCCAGAAGCGCATGAACAAGCTAAGTGTGCATCACAACTGATATTATACAAATGTTATAATAATCAGACACAGACCCAGAGAAGCGCATGAACTAGTTAAGTGTGCATCACAACTGATATTATACAAATGTTATAATATTCAGACACAGACCCAGAAGCGCATGAACTAGCTAAGTGTGCATCACAACTGATATTATACAAATGCTATAATATTCAGACACAGACACAGAAGCGCATGAGCTAGCTAAGTGTGCATCACAACTGATATTATACAAATGTTATAATCAGACACAGACCCAGAGAAGCGCATGAACTAGCTAAGTGTGCATCACAACTGATATTATACAAATGTTATAATATTCAGACACAGACCCAGAGAAGCGCATGAGCTAGCTAAGTGTGCATCACAACTGATATTATACAAATGTTATAATATTCAGACACAGACACAGAAGCGCATGAGCTAGCTAAGTGTGCATCACTACTGATATAATACAAATGTTATAATATTCAGACACAGACACAGAAGCGCACGAACTAGCTAAGTGTGCATCACAACTGATATTATACAAATGTTATAATATTCAGACACAGACCCAGAGATGCGCATGAGCTAGCTAAGTGTGCATCACAACTGATATTATACAAATGTTATAATATTCAGACACAGACCCAGAGAAGCGCATGAACTAGCTAAGTGTGCATCACAACTGATATTATACAAATGTTATAATATTCAGACACAGACCCAAAAGCTCATGAACTAGCTAAGTGTGCATCACAACTGATATTATACAAATGTTATAATATTCAGACACAGACACAGAAGCGCATGAGCTAGCTAAGTGTGCATCACAACTGATATTATACAAATGTTATAATCAGACACAGACCCAGAGAAGCGCATGAACTAGCTAAGTGTGCATCACAACTGATATTATACAAATGTTATAATATTCAGACACAGACACAGAAGCGCATGAGCTAGCTAAGTGTGCATCACAACTGATATTATACAAATGTTATAATACTCAGACACAGACCCAGAGAAGCGCATGAACTAGCTAAGTGTGCATCACAACTGATATTATACAAATGTTATAATCAGACACAGACCCAGAGAAGCGCATGAACTAGCTAAGTGTGCATCACAACTGATATTATACAAATGTTATAATATTCAGACACAGACCCAGAGAAGCGCATGAACTAGCTAAGTGTGCATCACAACTGATATTATACAAATGTTATAATATTCAGACACAGACCCAGAGAAGCGCATGAGCTAGCTAAGTGTGCATCACAACTGATATTATACAAATGTTATAATATTCAGACCCAGACACAGAAGCGCATGAGCTAGCTAAGTGTGCATCACTACTGATATTATACAAATGTTATAATATTCAGACACAGACACAGAGAAGCGCATGAACTAGCTAAGTGTGCATCACAACTGATATAATACAAATGTTATAATATTCAGACACAGACACAGAAGCGCACGAACTAGCTAAGTGTGCATCACAACTGATATTATACAAATGTTATAATATTCAGACACAGACCCAGAGATGCGCATGAGCTAGCTACGTGTGCATCACAACTGATATTATACAAATGTTATAATATTCAGACACAGACCCAGAGAAGCGCATGAGCTAGCTAAGTGTGCATCACAACTGATATTATACAAATGTTATAATATTCAGTCACAGACCCAGAGAAGCGCATGAGCTAGCTAAGTGTGCATCACAACTGATATTATACAAATGTTATAATATTCAGACACAGACCCAGAGAAGCGCATGAGCTAGCTAAGTGTGCATCACAACTGATATTATACAAATGTTATAATATTCAGTCACAGACACAGAAGCGCATGAACTAGCTAAGTGTGCATCACAACTGATATTATACAAATGTTATAATATTCAGTCACAGACCCAGAAGCGCATGAACTAGCTAAGTGTGCATCACAACTGATATTATACAAATGTTATAATATTCAGACACAGACCCAGAGAAGCGCATGAGCTAGCTAAGTGTGCATCACAACTGATATTATACAAATGTTATAATATTCAGACACAGACACAGAAGCGCATGAACTAGCTAAGTGTGCATCACAACTGATATTATACAAATGTTATAATATTCAGTCACAGACACAGAAGCGCATGAACTAGCTAAGTGTGCATCACAACTGATATTATACAAATGTTATAATATTCAGACACAGACCCAGAAGCGCATGAACTAGCTAAGTGTGCATCACTACTGATATTATACAAATGTTATAATATTCAGACACAGACCCAGAAGCGCATGAACTAGCTAAGTGTGCATCACAACTGATATTATACAAATGTTATAATATTCAGTCACAGACACAGAAGCGCATGAGCTAGCTAAGTGTGCATCACAACTGATATTATACAAATGTTATAATATTCAGACACAGACCCAGAGATGCGCATGAGCTAGCTAAGTGTGCATCACAACTGATATTATACAAATGTTATAATATTCAGTCACAGACCCAGAGAAGCGCATGAACTAGCTAAGTGTGCATCACAACTGATATTATACAAATGTTATAATATTCAGTCACAGACACAGAAGCGCATGAGCTAGCTAAGTGTGCATCACAACTGATATTATACAAATGTTATAATATTCAGTCACAGACACAGAAGCGCATGAGCTAGCTAAGTGTGCATCACAACTGATATTATACAAATGTTATAATATTCAGACACAGACCCAGAGAAGCGCATGAGCTAGCTAAGTGTGCATCACAACTGATATTATACAAATGTTATAATACTCAGACACAGACCCAGAAGCGCATGAACTAGCTAAGTGTGCATCACAACTGATATAATACAAATGTTATAATATTCAGACACAGACACAGAAGCGCATGAACTAGCTAAGTGTGCATCACAACTGATATTATACAAATGTTATAATATTCAGACACAGACCCAGAGATGCGCATGAGCTAGCTAAGTGTGCATCACAACTGATATTATACAAATGTTATAATATTCAGTCACAGACCCAGAGATGCGCATGAACTAGCTAAGTGTGCATCACAACTGATATTATACAAATGTTATAATATTCAGTCACAGACCCAGAAGCGCATGAGCTAGCTAAGTGTGCATCACAACTGATATTATACAAATGTTATAATATTCAGACACAGACCCAGAAGCGCATGAGCTAGCTAAGTGTGCATCACAACTGATATTATACAAATGTTATAATATTCACACACAGACCCAGAGAAGCGCATGAACTAGCTAAGTGTGCATCACAACTGATATAATACAAATGTTATAATCAGTCACAGACACAGAAGCGCATGAACTAGCTAAGTGTGCATCACAACTGATATTATACAAATGTTATAATATTCAGTCACAGACCCAGAAGCGCATGAACTAGCTAAGTGTGCATCACAACTGATATTATACAAATGTTATAATATTCAGTCACAGACCCAGAGATGCGCATGAACTAGCTAAGTGTGCATCACAACTGATATTATACAAATGTTATAATATTCAGTCACAGACCCAGAAGCGCATGAGCTAGCTAAGTGTGCATCACAACTGATATTATACAAATGTTATAATATTCAGACACAGACACAGAAGCACATGAGCTAGCTAAGTGTGCATCACAACTGATATTATACAAATGTTATAATATTCAGACACAGACACAGAGAAGCGCATGAGCTAGCTAAGTGTGCATCACAACTGATATTATACAAATGTTATAATATTCAGTCACAGACCCAGAAGCGCATGAACTAGCTAAGTGTGCATCACAACTGATATTATACAAATGTTATAATATTCAGACACAGACAGGAGAGAAGCGCATGAACTAGCTAAGTGTGCATCACAACTGATATTATACAAATGTTATAATATTCAGACACAGACCCAGAGAAGCGCATGAACTAGCTAAGTGTGCATCACAACTGATATTATACAAATGTTATAATATTCAGACACAGACCCAGAGATGCGCATGAACTAGCTAAGTGTGCATCACAACTGATATTATACAAATGTTATAATATTTAGTCACAGACCCAGAGATGCGCATGAACTAGCTAAGTGTGCATCACAACTGATATTATACAAATGTTATAATATTCAGACACAGACCCAGATGCGCATGAGCTAGCTAAGTGTGCATCACAACTGATATTATACAAATGTTATAATATTCAGACACAGACCCAGAGATGCGCATGAACTAGCTAAGTGTGCATCACAACTGATATTATACAAATGTTATAATATTCAGTCACAGACACAGAAGCGCATGAGCTAGCTAAGTGTGCATCACAACTGATATTATACAAATGTTATAATATTCAGTCACAGACACAGAAGCGCATGAACTAGCTAAGTGTGCATCACAACTGTTATACAAATGTTATAATATTCAGACACAGACCCAGAGATGCGCATGAACTAGCTAAGTGTGCATCACAACTGATATTATACAAATGTTATAATATTCAGTCACAGACACAGAAGCGCATGAGCTAGCTAAGTGTGCATCACAACTGATATTATACAAATGTTATAATATTCAGTCACAGACACAGAAGCGCATGAGCTAGCTAAGTGTGCATCACAACTGATATTATACAAATGTTATAATATTCAGACACAGACCCAGAGAAGTGCATGAACTAGCTAAGTGTGCATCACAACTGATATTATACAAATGTTATAATATTCAGACACAGACCCAGAGATGCGCATGAACTAGCTAAGTGTGCATCACTACTGATATTATACAAATGTTATAATATTCAGACACAGACCCAGAAGCGCATGAGCTAGCTTTGTGTGCATCACAACTGATATTATACAAATGTTATAATATTCAGACACAGACCCAGAAGCGCATGAACTAGCTAAGTGTGCATCACAACTGATATTATACAAATGTTATAATATTCAGACACAGACCCAGAGAAGCGCATGAGCTAGCTAAGTGTGCATCACAACTGATATTATACAAATGTTATAATATTCAGACACAGACCCAGAGAAGCGCATGAGCTAGCTAAGTGTGCATCACAACTGATATTATACAAATGTTATAATATTCAGACACAGACCCAGAGAAGCGCATGAGCTAGCTAAGTGTGCATCACAACTGATATTATACAAATGTTATAATATTCAGACACAGACCCAGAGAAGCGCATGAGCTAGCTAAGTGTGCATCACAACTGATATTATACAAATGTATAACACAGTATTATACTGACCTTTGTATCTTTATTTAAATGCCCATAGATGAATTACATCTTTGAATAAAAACGTATTTGCAATATTCATGTATTGGCTTCTAGTAAAAGTTATCACTGGTTTAGTGTTAACATTTTTCTCTGCACGTGCATGTGAAGCTTAACTAGATATTCTTAGTGCACCAGCAATTCAAATACTGCAGCTGCTCAGAGCATCAGTAGGGCTTGTTTCATGTCAGCCATTAACACATTGAGTCATTACCATGTGGATTAAAATTTTTACTGAAATGCCCCTTTAAATAAAGGGGGTATTAAACGCTAAGCAGTGGGTTATACTTAATAGAAATCATTGCAATATGTATTATTTACTATTTTAAAAGGATTTTACCATTTATTTATTTTTCTTTTTTTTTTACTTTATTTGAGCCGGGTAAATCATTTCCTTCCACAGTCCCACAAGGGAACTGGGGTATCTACAAAAAGGCATATACACTTTATGTCATAAATCTGCAAGAGCAACCTGAGCTGGCTTTCTCTAGCATTCACTGAACAACAAAAGGAACTCAGTCTTGCCCATGCTCAGAAGAGGACAGAACACAACTTAAGTTCTCATCATGTCAGCTCCCTTATATCACTAAATTTAGTGGCTACACTTTGAAAAAAGAAAACAAGTAAGTTGCTTGTTGTCTTTAAAGTGATGGTAAATCCTAGGGCTTCAAAAACCCTAGGATTTACCATGACTAAAATGAATAGGACTTTCAAGTAATCACTTTAAAATAAAGTTTGCTAAACTTGACCCTTTCTGGGCCGCGGTCTCCTCGCTAAATTCAGCAGCTCTGCTGTCCACAGAAAATCGCTCTTTTTTCAATGAGGTGACATTTCCACCTTTAAACCAATAGCCACGCTAGTCATATGGCACTGTTGTCTATTGGTTTAGAGGTGGAAACGTCACCTCAGAGTAATGTGCCGTGGGAGGCCGGAGCCGCTGAGTTTAGCAAGGAGGCTGCAGTACAGAACAGGTAAGTTTAGCACCTTTTTTAGTGACAGTAAATCCTAGCATCTTTGAAAAGCTCGGATTTACCATCACTTTAACACAATATGTTTCATTTTACGTTTACTTTGATGTAACATCACTGTTTCATATCTCCTTAAGAATCCTGTTTGAATGTTATGCCACTTATTTTGTGCTTGGGTGTAGCAACAATAAAATGTATAGAAACAAACATATGGCTGACGTTTAGTAGCTAATACTAAGCAATGCATCTTCTGTCTTATTTTCTTTTTAAAACCTGAGGATACAAACATGCAGAATGGAGATGGATTATTGACTGTTTTGGAGACTGTGGGATGGAATGTCAAAATGATTAATACTCAGCAGATTTGTTTTCTTGTACAAAGTGGTCTCCAAGCACAGCTGCAAGGTCAAGGACGAGGAGTGAGTACCATGAACCAAATGAAAAAAAAGAAAACTTGGTTTTGTGAATTAAAATAATCATTCAATATATCACATCAGCAGCAACAACTTGCATCTTCTAAGAGTCAACAGATATATTCAAATTGGATGTTATAGTAGATAAGTAATTTTAGTCATCACAGTCAAAGTCCCTATCTTATTCAGCCTATTTATCAAATAACTGGAGCCTATATCGTCTTGGGATAAAAAGACATCTCTGCTGTTAACCAATCAGGACGTTCTGATTCCTCCTAGAGTCAAAGACCTCAAAGGAAGACATTTGCATGGAAATATTTTTGAACATTTTTATTCTGTGAGACCCTAGTTTAGTCCAAATATACAAGTGTTCACCAAATCCTGCTGTGGACGCCTACACAACATTTCCAGAATTTGCCCTTTAATTACTAGAGAAACTACAAAAATACTAATGAATTCCCTCATTTTGTGACATATTGATTACTGGAACCTACTTATATGGCCTGCCCAAACACCGCCTCTCACTCTCTTATCTTTCATGAATACTTTAGATAGACTCATCCACCTAAGTTGATGATCTAGACCAGCTGCCCCTACTCTGCCTGTTCAGACACTGGCTCCCCATACACTTTACAATACAATTCAAAATATTAACCCTAACCTATAAAACACTCAACAGATCACACTCATAACTTTCCAAGACATCCCTGTGCTGGGATGTCACAGTATATTACCTTGATCTGAAATGAGGTTTGGCGTTAGGCTCAGGGTTTGTAATTGGTTTCAAGATTAAAGATTCTGGTTAAGGCCAATATTAAACCTAGGGATAGTGATAGGTTTTAGATTATGACTAGTATTAGCTAAGTTTAGGGTTATGGCTTGGGTTAGTTTCTGCTATGGTCAAGGTTATGTCTAGGATTAGGGCTAAAATTAAATGTAATGCCAGAATTAAAGGTGGGATTAAAGTAAAGAATAGAGTGAGAGCTAAATTCCAGGTAATGGCTAGGCTTAGTTCTACATTTAAACTTGTGGGTAGGACTAGGGTTAAGGTTATGATGACTACAATTCAAACTAGGTTTACGATTATGGCTAGGGTTAAAGATTAAGAGGTCAATCATAATCTATTGACTAAGGCTTTTTTTGTTTGTTTGTTTTTCTGGTGGAAAAGATCACTTTCTGTTTCATCGTGATCCCAATAACTCGTTTTCTGCTATTTCCTGCAGAATCATCTGCGTTTTTGGCTCACATGGAGCTGTAAAGTTCTCAGTGATCATAACAAATTTTAAAGAGTCTTTTTGAAATTGCATTTTATACATTTTTGCTGCTTTAGAACCCTTGTGGGTCTGATTCGCTCAGAACAACAGCGGTCATTTTGTTTCCTGTACTCTCCACCACCTCTGAGTTGGCGGAGAGAAATCACACCAAACTAGCTCGCTTAGAGTGATTGATAGGTCCTACACTCATGCAACTGGTTTTGAAAGGGAAGGTGGCGGCATTACAAGCTCACTTGAGAACCTTGGCTGCACGCAGTTTAATACACGTGGCCCTATGTGTCACTTGGGCAAGAGAATCTGAAATGGCCACAGGAGATATTTTAGAGGTGTATATATGTAATATCAATTCCATTAAACTCTATTCATCACTGTTGTACAGTCTGTCTGCAGTGGCCAAGGCACACACTTGAATATGTTCATTATGTAGATGTATGGAGTACGTGATATGCTTTACAGCTAAAGGGATCTGCTTAAAAAGTGAGATCAGGACCGCTATACATTGTATGTAGCAATCTTTCTCTGCTAATGTTTGTTTCTAAGGGCCTGATATACAAAAGCTCGCTGTCATGGAGAGAAATCATGCAAATCTTTGGGATTTTGTTTTAGACCTTGTATTGTAACGTAGGCGTCTCTCCTGTACATATAAAACCTTGCATAGTGAGATAAATATCTTTCAAATTCAAATTTGTGTTTCTGACATTGTTTTAGAGACCTCTCCATACTGAGGAGACGTCTTAGATCATCTCACCTGAGCAGAGAGCCTTTGAATATTAGGCCCCTAGTCACACTCGCACTGTTTGAAAACCTGTTCACCAAAGAGCATTTCCTATTAAAAACACGTTCCCAAAGGCGACATCTTGTTTGAACATCTTCTTACAGATGCTATATTGCAATGGAGCGGTTTCATATTTTACAGTTTCAGTGCTATAAAAACCCAGTATACAGAGATATTATAAGTATTTAAATAGAAACCCATAGTCTTCTTCTTGCTTTCAGATGTAGATTGCGCCAAACCAAAAATGGTGTTTTAAAATCAATAAAAGAAAATACTGAAAAAACTTTCGACTAGATTATGAGTTGTGCGTTAGGCTGAAAAAGCAGCGTTAACCGGTCCTAACGCTGCTTTTTCACTACCGCTGTTATTACGAGTCTTGAAGGTTTAGGGGCACCGCACACTTCTTTGGCCTTACCGCAAAACGACTTTGTAAACCTTTTTTCTATGGGACTTCCATAGCGCTAGTATTACAAGTCTGTCCTGGGAGGCCAAAACGTGAGCAGTACACACTCTACCTCCAAGATCCGTAATGCATTTTAAAGTCAGTAGTTAAGAGTTTTATGGTACAACACCGTAGCATAAAACTCATAACTAAAGTGCTAAAAAGTACACTAACACCCATAAACTACCTATTAACCCCTAAACCGAGGCCCTCCCGCATCGCAAACACTAAAATAAAATTATTAATCTCTAATCTGCCACTCCAGACATCGCCGCCACCTACATTATACTTATTAACCCCTAATCTGCTGCCCCAACATCGCCGACACCTACATTATTTTTATTAACCCCTAATCTGCCGCCCCCAATGTCGCCGCAACCTACCTACACTTATTAACCCGTAATCTGCTGCCCCCAACGTCGCCACTATTCTAAATGTATTAACCCCTAAACCTAAGTCTGACCCTAACCCTAACACCCCCTAACTTAAATATAATTACAATAAATCTAAAGAAAATTACTATCATTAACTAAATTATTCCTATTTAAAACTAAATACTTACCTATAAAATAAACCCTAAGCTAGCTACAGTAAAACTAATAGTTACATTGTAGCTATCTTAGGGTTTATTTTTATTTTACAGGTAAGTTTGTATTTATTTTAACTAGGTACAATCGTTATTAAATAGTTATTAACTATTTAATAACTACCTAGCTAAAATAAATACAAAAGTACCTGTAAAATAAAACCTAACCTGATTGGAACAGCATATAGAATGCAAGCTCAATCCTATTGGCTGATTGGATCAGCCAATAGGATTGAACTTAAATCCTATTGGCTGATTGCATCAGCCAATAGGATTTTTTCTACCTTAATTCCGATTGGCTGATAGAATTCTATAAGAGAAATTATGGGAATCCCCCAGGCGCCTACCAGATGGATGCAAAGGGATAATTAACAATGAACAATGATAAAGTAAAATCACTTATTTAATACAATAGAACATAAAAACACGGTAATTAAAATTCATGGATCCATGAGATAGAAGATAATACAATATAAAAACATACAGAGTACATTAATGTAAACAATTGCGAAACAATGCTTAAAAACCAAAACAGTCAAGCGAATATGATTCTGGCCTATCTAAGGGTCCATAAAAAACTAATGTCTAATTAGAGAGTGAAAGTTCCAGTGGTAATGGTCAATGACCCAAGTGAGATAAGCAAATCCAGTGAAATGATAAAAAGTGTCAATGCATTGAATAGATGTGAAAAAATATACTGGTAGACGACAAATCTCAAAAATTATTATAATCCTCTAAAAAACGAAAAAGATGAAACAGTAAAAATATAAAAATATAAAAATGTGAAAGGTAGGTGCAAAGTAAAATGGCAAAAAATACAAAAAATTGGTGAAAAAAGAAAATATGTGATGAAAAATTTGGGATTAAAAATAGTCACCCAGATCCTTGTAGATTAAATAGTGCTCACAGACATCCCAATGGACCGATGGTCAGAGGTTAGTAAATGAACCAAAGATATCCAAACAATGGTATAAACAAAAAGAGAACCAAACAACGATATCCACCTAAAAAATAAAAAATATATAGTGCAGATAACTTCAAACAAATGTTATATAAATGGAGTTAGGCTTACCAATAATCAGTCGACGCGTTTCGGCCTTAGTATAGGCCTTTATCAAGACAGTCTATTGGTGGTTACTAGGTATCACCCCCCTCAGGCTTTAAGGGAACCAAGTAGGCGCCAGTCCGTATTCTCTACTATCGATAGAATTCTATCAGTCAATCGGAATCTAAGGGACGCCATCTTTTTTTGGGGGGGGGGGCTTTTTTATTGTGATAGGGCTATTAGATTAGGTGTAATTAGTTTAAAGATCTGTAATTTGTTTTTTTCTTTCTGTAATTTAGTGTTTGTTTGTTTTTTGTACTTCAGCTAATTGTATTTAATTTATTTAATTGTATTTAATTTAGTTAATTTATTTAATTGTAGTGTAGTGTTAGGTTTTATTTTACAGGCACTTTTGTATTTATTTTAACTAGGTAGCTATTAAATAGTTATTAACTATTTAATAACTATTCTACCTAGTTAAAATAAATACAAAGTTGCCTGTAAAATAAAAATAAACCTTAAGATAGCTACAATGTAACTATTAGTTATATTGTAGCTAGCTTAGGGTTTATTTTACAGGTAAGTATTTAGTTTTAAATAGGAATTATTTAGGTCATAATATTAATTTTTATTTAGATTTATTGTAATTATATTTAAGTTAGGGGGTGTTAGGGTTAGGGTTAGACTTAGGTTTAGGGGTTAATACATTTAGTATAGTGGTGGCGACGTTGGGGGCGGCAGAATAGGGGTTAATAAATGTAGTTAGGTGGCGGCGATGTTAGGGACAGCATATTATGGGTTAATAATATTTAACTAATGTTTGCGATGATGATGTCCGGAGCGGTAGATTAGGGGTTAATAAGTGTAAGATTAGGGGTTAATAAGTGTAAGATTAGGGGTTAATAAGTGTAAGATTAGGGGTTAATAAGTGTAAGATTAGGGGTTAATAAGTGTAAGATTAGGGGTGTTTAGACTCAGTGTTCATGTTAGGGTGTTAGGTGTAAACATAAATTTTGTTTCCCCGTAGGAATTAATGGGGCTGCTTTACTGAGTTTTACGCTGCTTTTTTGCAGGTGTTAGACTTTTTCTGAGCCGGCTCTCCCCGTTGATTCCTATGGGGAAATCGTGCATGAGAACGTACAACCAGCTCACCGCTGACTTAAGCAGCGCTGGTATTGGAGTGCGGTAAGGAGCAAAATTTTGCTCAGCGCTCACTTCTTGCCTTTTAACACCGGCTTTGTAAAAACTCATAATACCAGCGATGTAGGTAAGTGAGCGGTGAGCAAAATCTGCTCGTTAGCACCGCCCAGCTTCTAATGGAAAACTCGTAATTGGGCCGAGTATGTTTAAAATATTAAAAGTGACGATAAAGGCCTCGCTTCCATTGAGTCGTAAATTCAGTTTGCGTGCACTCGCAAACCGTTAAATATGCTGTCGAAAGCAATAGCGTTTAACGACTGTTTCCAATGGCGCGTTATACCTTAATATCGGCTTCCGGACTTCGGCTGCCGAAAAGATTTTCGCGTCCCATAGAAAGTAATAGAAGCCGTTAATCGATAAATTATACCAGGTTTCCATTGAAAGCGCTAACCGTTAATACACTGTCGGAGGCTGTCGATACATTGAGACATATTACCCCCAGCTCAACTAGGTGTAAAGGAGGAAAAGGGAGCTTTTTGAGGCCTGTTTATCATTGAAATTGCAAATCCAAAAGAAATTATGAGTGTTTCAATGTACAAATAACATTATATATGCTACATTTATTGGTCCTATGTATAGGAATATTTGCACCCATGTTGTCATAGAAATATCAATATGTATGTACATATAAAAATATATGCAAGCACCACAATTATGGAGCGACCTCCCGCACACTTTTAAACCTTCCCCATGCCTAATATCCTTTAAGAGATCCCTCTCTACATATCTCAAAACAGAATGCACCTGTCATTGTTGATTATATATTTCCTACCGGTTCTATGTTAAATTTTTGTGCATATATTGTGTATTATTATTGTTTTTTATTTTATTGTACCCATTGTATCAATGCAATGTTTTGTGTACCCAGGACGTACTTGAAAAAGAGAGAAATCTCAATGTATCCTTCCTGGTAAAATATTTTATAAATAAATAAAATATCTACCAATTAAAAATGAAACCTTTGCCCAGGGATGCTATATATAATCTCAATACATATAGAAATATAATTTTATCTAATAATAATCTTCTCCTACATGTATATATGTATGATAATTGTATATATATATTTGACCTATATAAATCATATAATTTTAATAATTACTTTTAACTGTTATGATAAAGGCTGATATATTTAAATAGAAAAATATAATAATTACATTCAGTGTCTTTGAATTTCCGATATGTAACTACATATATGTTGAAATTATAGTTCATATAAAAAATAAAAGTCATGAGTAAGTATATACTTTCAAACTGTTCATTAAATTAAGGATTAGATGAGATGAAGATAAGCCCCCCCCCCATGTTATTCATTACAATCACCAGTCTCACACATGTTAACAAGCAACACACAGCTATACAAAACACCACACCTAGCCTAACCTCAGAACAGATATTTCAAAATGCAGGGTGAGAGAGAAGCTGACAATGCTGAAGTTAGACAGCGTAGGCCTGACATCCCCAGAGTGAGGCTGGATATAGAAACCCTGAATGAGCAGCAGGTGGTTGAAAGTTTCAGGCTCAACAGGGAGAAACTATATCAGTTATATGCCCTGTTGCAAGACAGGCTGGAAAGCCAGGGCTATTCAAGCAGGGCTGTCCCTGGAATGACCAAACTACTAGGGGCACTTCATTTTTTGGCTTCTGGATCCTTTCAGGTGACAGGGGGCATTGTAACTGGGGTGCATAAGTCCACTCTTTCTAAGCATCTTTCAAAAGTTATTGATGGACTTTATGATAATTGCAGAAAATGTATTTTTTTTCCCCACATCACCCAGAGGTTGGCGTGATGTTAAGAGGGACTTTTTTCTTTTAGGTGGCATACCCAATGTCCTTGGGGCCATTGACTGCACTCATATTGCCCTAAGACCCCCTGTGCGCAGGGAGATAATATTTAGAAATAGGAAACACTTCCACTCCTTAAATGTGCAGATTATATGTGATGCAAACATGCGCATATTAAATGTCGTGGCAGGGTTCCCAGGAAGTAGCCATGATGCCTACATCCTCAGGAATTCTGGTGTGTGGAGATTGTTTGAGACAAATCAAATGCCTGAAGGACATCTCCTCGGTAAGTGTTTATGTATATATTATGATGCCTTCATGTGTTCAATATTTTGACATTTTATTGTTTCATTGCTTTATAATCCTTTATGTATGTGTCTAAGGGGGTGAAATTGATTAAATAAATAAATTGTTAATCATTTAAAAGATATATATTAACTATGTCATAGTAAGACATATGCATAACATTATTTTATGTCATACATTGCTTTATGGAAAGATGTGTGTTTATCTATCTATCTATATCTATATATATATCTACTGTATATCTATGCATTCATATTTTAGCAGATTCTGCATATCCTCTTAAAAAATGGATTTGGACACCATTGAAAGAGAACCAGGTTGTTGGGCCTGCTGAATTAAGGTAAAATATATATTTATTTTCTGCTCATGTGTGTCAGAAATATTGATTGTGCCTTGCAAAATGCTCACTATAATCTGTAGAAAAGTAGGACCAGTACACACTTCATAGGAATGTCCCTTTAAATCACTCTTGGGTGAATGTAGGTGCAAACCTGGAGGACCTCCTTTTCCAAAGTCCCAGTAAATGTAATGAAATAGAACACACAGGTAGCACTATATGTGGAGCAACAGCACCTTTATTGAGCAACGTTTCGGGGCTCCTGCCCCTTTATTAAGCTATATATCTGTGTTTGTGAACATACATTTGTTGCTTGATTATCTCGTGTGTGTGTGTATATATCACTATCACAGACATAACAATGTTGTACTGAGTGCCTTTAAAGGGACAGTCAAAATACAAATCATCTATTATCAGTGAAGCATTTATAAATCTCTCTGCTTGAATATAAATATATTTATATATATATAAAATGGTTTAAAGATTTATAAGATCAAACCAGGAATGTAGTTAGCTCATTAGTATTTCTTGTTCTTTTAATACAGATATAATGAAGCACATATCCGAACACGTGCTATAATAGAACGACTGTTTGGTGTTCTAAAAATGCGCTTTCGCTGCCTGGACAGATCAGGGGGGGATCTCCAATTCAGTCCAAAAAAGCGATTAAAATCATAGTGGCATGTTGCTGTCTACACAACATGGCACAGGAGCATGGGATGTTGAACGACTTACTTCCAACACCACAGCCCCCAGGTGAAATGTTTGAGCCTGATGTAATTAATCATCCCCAACCCCTCAATGCCCATTTGGAGAGATCTGCAACTATTCAAGAATTCTTTTCAGGTATTTTTATAGTATTGTAATGAGACCTTTTAGTTATTTATGATTATGTTTTTTAATAATACACATTTGTTTCTTTTAATGTTTTACAGATTGAAGATTCTCAGAAATGGAATACCACTCCCCTCCCTCTCTCCTCATCCCTATAT
The DNA here is from genome assembly GCF_027579735.1 of Bombina bombina. NCBI lineage: Eukaryota > Metazoa > Chordata > Amphibia > Anura > Bombinatoridae > Bombina > Bombina bombina. Next base: position 351,333,829 of record NC_069506.1, on the reverse strand, counting down.
TTACCACATTTTCCCTAAATAAATGTATACTTTACTCAAATATAGTCATGGTGAATGTTTCTTTATTTCCAGCTATGTACTAATCAATGCATTCATCTTATGATTTATGTATAACATAATTATCTAAAATATCATTTTAATTATATTCCAAATATTACTTTGTTCTCTTGGTATAATTATTTAAAGAGCAGCTATGCACTCCTGGTTAATAAAAATGAGTACATGGGTGAACCAATGACAGACAGGATATATACTGTATGTTGGCAACAATAAACAGCTCCAACATAGGTTCTATGCTGCTCCTGATCTTACCTAAATAAAACTATAATCAAAGGATACTAAGAATATTAAGAAATATAAAGAATATAAATATATTAGATTTGCTTTTAAATATATATGTTTTAGCAAAATAATGGAATTTATGTCACTTTAAAAAAAAAAAGGAAGAGTGTGTTCACAATAAAACATTAATGAACCAGATAAATCATTCAATTCCAATCAACTTACATATGTACTCATAATCAATTTAATCCTTTTATGTTTCTTATTTCAATCATGTATTTAAGTTTAGGAGCCATTCCATTTAATGTTCATCACCTGTGGTGCACTTGTTGATTGTTGCCTACATTTAGACAACAATCATCAAGCGCTCCCCATGTGCAGATTCAAAATGGGTAGATTCCTAAGATAACATTCCTGTTTTAGTAAATTACAGATGATAATGAAGTTAAATAGATTATAGGATTACATATTTAAGTATATAAATACTGCATGCTCTAATTCATGAGTTTTATTTTGAATAGGCTATCCCTTTAAGAAATATATCAGATGTTCATTTCAAAGAGACAAATCCAGATATAATATAATCCTTAAAATAAAGATACATTATCAATACATACAATCCCCTGAGATTGCACACTTGAATGGCATGGTTACCTCATAGAAAATAATATAGAAAAATAAGTCAAAGGAAATAATTTTTTTATCATGAAGATGAGTTTTATTATTACAGATTTACCCTCATTCAAATGTAGTTTTCAATGTGAAAATCATATTTATTCAATACAAACCGATGACACATTAAAGTTATAATGTGTCATAGTACTAATATTTATAAAATATATGTAATGTCATGTCTGCTAAAGCAGATAATACATTTGCAATATTTAGACTATTAACCAAAATACATAAGTGCTTAATATTACATACTTCAAGAGATATGGGGGTCGATCCGATATAAATCGTCGCCCGCAAAAGCCGGCGACGCCAATATTTGCGCGGATTTGGTATCACATATACAGCGTAACCTAGAAGTTACGCCCGTATATTTCTGCCGTCGCCCGCAGTTTTTTGGGCCATAGGCAGGTATACCAAACCCGCGCAGTTTGGTATCCAATATGCAGCGTAAGGACTTACGTGGCGAAAATGGAGAAAAGTTACTCCATTTTCACCTTGCCACAAAAAGCAGCCGTAAGAAGCCTTACGCTGACTATTGGAGCCCCGTAACTCCCTAAACTAACTAGAAAATAAACCTAACACCTAACGCATGCGCAATGTCTATCTCCCTGTCAACCGCGATCTGCTAAAATAAACCTAACACCTAACGCATGCGCAATGTCTATCTCCCTGTCAACCGCGATCCCCCCCCCCCCCCGAAATCCCTAATAAAGTTATTACCCCCTAAACCGCCGCTCCCGGACCCCGCCGCCATCTACATAAACTAACCCCCTACTGTGAGCCTCTAAAACCGCCGCCATCTATCTTATCTATCCCCTAATCTGACCCCTTACACCGCCGCCACCTATATAAAAATTATTAACCCCTAATGTAAGCCCCTTACACCGCCGCCATCTCTATTAAAATGATTAACCCCCAATTTAATCTACCTACCCCGCCGCCAGCTATATTATCTATATTAACCCTAAGTATATTATAGTTAATATAGGTATTACATTATATATATTAACTATATTAACCCTAATTATATTAGGGTTAATATAGTTAATATAGTTACTATAGTATTTATATTAACTATATTAACTCTATCTAACCCTAACTAAATTTATATTAAATTAATCTAATTCATTTATAAACTAAAATATTCCTATTTAAATCTAAATACTTACCTATAAAATAAACCCTAAGATAGCTACAATATAATTAATAATTACATTGTAGCTATGTTAGGGTTAATATTTATTTTACAGGTAAATTGTTAATTATTTTAACTAGGTATAATAGATATTAAATAGTTATTAACTATTTAATATCTACCTAGTTAAAATAATTACCCAATTACCTGTAAAATAAATCCTAACCTAAGTTACAAATACACCTACACTATCAATAAATTTAATAAACTACAAACATCTATCTAAAAATACAATTAAATTAACTAAACTAAATTACAAAAAAAAAACAAACACTAAATTACAAAAAATAAAAAAAAGATTACAAGATATTTAAGCTAATTACACCTATTCTAAGCCCCCTAATAAAATAATAAACCCCCAAAATAAAAAAAATTCCCTGCCCTATTCTAAATTCAACAAATTTCAAAGCTCTTTACCTTACCAGCCCAAAGAATTCAGCTCTTTTGCATACAACAATTACAATACCCCCCCCCATTACAACCCACCACCCACATACCCCTATTCTAAACCCACCCAAACCCCCCTTAAAAAAGCCTAACACTACCCCCCTGAAGATCTCCCTACCTTGTCTTCACCACACCGGGCCGAACTCCTGATCCGATCCGGGCGATGTCTTCCTCCAAGCGGCAAAGAAGAATTCTTCCTCCGGCGACGTCTTCCTCCAAGCGGCAGCAAAGTCTTCATTCTTCCGGCGGCATCTTCAATCTTCTTTCTTCGCTCCGCCGCCGCGGAGCATCCATCCCGGCCGACTGCTGAACTTGGAATGAGGTACCTTTAAATGACGTCATCCAAGATGGCGTCCGCCGAATTCCGATTGGCTGATAGGATTCTATCAGCCAATCGGAATTAAGTTAAAAAAATCTGATTGGCTGATTGAATCAGCCAATCAGATTCAAGTTCAATCCGATTGGCTGATCCAATCAGCCAATCAGATTGAGCTCGCATTCTATTGGCTGTTCCGATCAGCCAATAGAATGCGAGCTCAATCTGATTGGCTGATTGGATCAGCCAATCGGATTGAACTTGAATCTGATTGGCTGATTCAATCAGCCAATCAGATTTTTTTAACTTAATTCCGATTGGCTGATAGAATCCTATCAGCCAATCGGAATTCGGCGGACGCCATCTTGGATGACGTCATTTAAAGGTACCTCATTCCAAGTTCAGCAGTCGGCCGGGATGGATGCTCCGCGGCGGCGGAGCGAAGAAAGAAGATTGAAGATGCCGCCGGAAGAATGAAGACTTTGCTGCCGCTTGGAGGAAGACGTCGCCGGAGGAAGAATTCTTCTTTGCCGCTTGGAGGAAGACATCGCCCGGATCGGATCAGGAGTTCGGCCCGGTGTGGTGAAGACAAGGTAGGGAGATCTTCAGGGGGGTAGTGTTAGGCTTTTTTAAGGGGGGTTTGGGTGGGTTTAGAATAGGGGTATGTGGGTGGTGGGTTGTAATGGGGGGGGGGGGTATTGTATTTGTTGTATGCAAAAGAGCTGAATTCTTTGGGCTGGTAAGGTAAAGAGCTTTGAAATTTGTTGAATTTAGAATAGGGCAGGGAATTTTTTTTATTTTGGGGGTTTATTATTTTATTAGGGGGCTTAGAATAGGTGTAATTAGCTTAAATATCTTGTAATCTTTTTTTTATTTTTTGTAATTTAGTGTTTGTTTTTTTTTTGTAATTTAGTTTAGTTAATTTAATTGTATTTTTAGATAGATGTTTGTAGTTTATTAAATTTATTGATAGTGTAGGTGTATTTGTAACTTAGGTTAGGATTTATTTTACAGGTAATTGGGTAATTATTTTAACTAGGTAGATATTAAATAGTTAATAACTATTTAATATCTATTATACCTAGTTAAAATAATTAACAATTTACCTGTAAAATAAATATTAACCCTAACATAGCTACAATGTAATTATTAATTATATTGTAGCTATCTTAGGGTTTATTTTATAGGTATTTAGATTTAAATAGGAATATTTTAGTTTATAAATGAATTAGATTAATTTAATATAAATTTAGTTAGGGTTAGATAGAGTTAATATAGTTAATATAAATACTATAGTAACTATATTAACTATATTAACCCTAATATAATTAGGGTTAATATAGTTAATATATATAATGTAATACCTATATTAACTATAATATACTTAGGGTTAATATAGATAATATAGCTGGCGGCGGGGTAGGTAGATTAAATTAGGGGTTAATCATTTTAATAGAGATGGCGGCGGTGTAAGGGGCTTACATTAGGGGTTAATAATTTTAATATAGATGGCGGCGGTGTTAGGGGCTCACTTTAGGGGGTTATAGATATAATATAGCTGGCGGCGGGGTACGGGAGCGGCGGTTTAGGGGTTAATAACTTTATTAGGTTGCGGCGGGGTAAAGGATCGGCGGTTTAGGGGTTAATAGCTTTTTTATTGTTAGGCTAGTGAGGGGGGATAACGGATAGAGGGTTAGACAGTGCGGGCTATGTTAGGGAGGCGTGTTAGACAGTGCGGGCTATGTTAGGGAGGCGTGTTAGACTTGTCGGGCTATGTTAGGGAGGCGTGTTAGACAGTGCGGGTGTTTTAGACTTTAGTCAGGTTTTATAGGCGCCGGCAGTTTCTAACGTGCCGCAAGTCACTGGCGACGCCAGAAATTTGTACTTACGCAGATTTCTGGACATCGCTGGTTTGTGAGACTTACGGCACGTTAGCATCTGACGGCGACCTATATGGGATGGCTCGAGTTGCGAGCTGAAACTGCGGGCAACGCCGGTTCCCTCGCTTGCGCCGCAAACTGCGATCGATATCGGATCGCGCCCATGAAGTATTGTCTTTAACATGGAGTTATTGAAACAATTTAAAAGTGCATTGTGCATTGGTCCCAGGGAGAGTCTGTGTCTGTTCATATGATGTCAATTAAAATGTATTAATCACCTCTATATCATGGCAATCACATATATGTTGTGTATACATCAGTGCTTAAATATCATAAAGATACATTTATCTAATTATTCTAAATATTGAATAATAATCTTGACAAAAAGGAGTGCATTAGTCATGATAGGTATTAGTCATGATAGGTATATATTTCAGATATTACATTCCACATAGGACTAGAATGAATGCAAGGTATTTGGCCATATCAACAGGAAGGAGTATTTACTTTTCAACTC